>NC_056438.1:37588592-37766092 GCF_018296145.1 Oncorhynchus tshawytscha
TGATGTGTGTGTGTGTGTGTGTGTGTGTATAGTGAGGTGATGTGTGTGTGTGTGTGTATAGTGAGGTGATGTGTGTGTGTGTGTGTATAGTGAGGTGATGTGTGTGTGTGTGTGTATAGTGAGGTGTGTGTGTGTGTGTATAGTGAGGTGATGTGTGTGTGTGTGTGTGAGTGATAGTGAGTGTGTGTAGTGTAATAATAATGATAGTGAGTGATGTGTGTGTGTGTGTGTGTATAGTGAGGTGATGTGTGTGTGTGTGTGTGTGTGTATAGTGAGGTGATGTGTGTGTGTGTGTGTGTGTATAGTGAGTGATGTGTGTGTGTGTGTGTATAGTGAGGTGATGTGTGTGTGTGTGTATAGTGAGGTGATGTGTGTGTGTGTGTGTATAGTGAGGTGATGAGGTGATAGTGAGGTGATGTGTGTGTGTGTATGTATAGTGAGGTGATGTGTGTGTGTGTGTATAGTGAGGTGATGTGTGTGTGTGTGTATAGTGTGATGTGTGTGTGTGTATATAGTGAGGTGATGTGTGTGTGTGTGTGTGTGTGTGTATAGTGAGGTGATGTGTGTGTGTGTGTGTGTGTATAGTGAGGTGATGTGTGTGTGTGTGTGTGTGTGTATAGTGAGGTGATGTGTGTGTGTGTGTGTGTGTGTATAGTGAGGATGATGTGTGTGTGTGTGTGTATAGTGAGTGTGATGTGTGTGTGTGTGTGTATAGTGAGGTGATGTGTGTGTGTGTGTGTGTGTATAGTGAGGTGATGTGTGTGTGTGTGTGTGTATAGTGAGGTGATGTGTGTGTGTGTGTGTGTGTGTGTGTGTGTGTGTGTATAGTGAGGTGATGTGTGTGTGTGTGTGTGTGTGTATAGTGAGTGATGTGTGTGTGTGTGTGTGTATAGTGAGGTGATGTGTGTGTGTGTGTGTATAGTGAGGTGATGTGTGTGTGTGTGTGTATAGTGAGGTGATGTGTGTGTGTGTGTATAGTGAGGTGATGTGATGTGTGTGTGTGTGTATAGTGAGTGATGTGTGTATGTGTGTGTGTGTGTGTGTGTATAGTGAGGTGATGTGTGTGTGTGTGTATAGTGAGGTGATGTGTGTGTGTGTGTGTATAGTGAGTGATGTGTGTGTGTGTGTATAGTGAGGTGTGTGTGTGTGTGTGTGTGTGTGTATAGTGAGGTGATGTGTGTGTGTGTGTGTGTGTATAGTGAGGTGATGTGTGTGTGTGTGTGTATAGTGAGGTGATGTGTGTGTGTGTGTGTATAGTGAGTGATGTGTGTGTGTGTGTATAGTGAGGTGATGTGTGTGTGTGTGTATAGTGAGGTGATGTGTGTGTGTGTGTGTGTGTGTGTATAGTGAGGTGATGTGTGTGTGTGTGTGTGTGTGTGTGTGTAGTGATATGTGTGTGTGTGTGTGTGTGTGTGTATATAGTGAGGTGATGTGTGTGTGTGTGTGTGTGTGTGTGTATAGTGATAGTGAGGTGATGTGTGTGTGTGTGTGTGTGTGTGAGGTGATGTGTGTGTGTGTGTGTGTGTGTGTATAGTGAGGTGATGTGTGTGTGTGTGTGTGTGTGTGTGTATAGTGAGGTGATGTGTGTGTGTGTGTGTGTGTGTATAGTGAGGTGATGTGTGTGTGTGTGTGTGTGTGTGTGTGTGTGTGTGTGTGTATAGTGAGGTGATGTGTGTGTGTGTGTGTGTGTGTGTATAGTGAGGTGATGTGTGTGTGTGTGTGTGTATAGTGAGGTGATGTGTGTGTGTGTGTGTGTGTGTATAGTGAGGTGATGTGTGTGTGTGTGTGTGTATAGTGAGGTGATGTGTGTGTGTGTGTGTATAGTGAGGTGATGTGTGTGTGTGTGTATAGTGTGTGATGATGTGTGTGTGTGTGTATAGTGAGTGATGTGTGTGTGTGTATAGTGAGGTGATGTGTGTGTGTGTGTATAGTGAGGATGATGTGTGTGTGTGTGTGTGTGTGTATAGTGAGGTGATGTGTGTGTGTGTGTGTGTGTGTGTATAGTGAGGTGATGTGTGTGTGTGTGTGTGTGTGTATAGTGAGGTGATGTGTGTGTGTGTGTGTGTATAGTATAGTGAGGTGATGTGTGTGTGTGTGTGTGTGTATAGTGAGGTGATGTGTGTGTGTGTGTGTGTGTGTGTGTATAGTGAGGTGATGTGTGTGTGTGTGTGTGTGTATAGTGAGGTGATGTGTGTGTGTGTGTGTGTGTATAGTGAGGTGATGTGTGTGTGTGTGTGTGTGTGTGTATAGTGAGGTGATGTGATGTGTGTGTGTGTGTGTGTATAGTGAGGTGATGTGTGTGTGTGTGTGTGTGTGTATAGTGAGGTGATGTGTGTGTGTGTGTGTGTATAGTGAGGTGATGTGTGTGTGTGTGTGTGTGTATAGTGAGGTGATGTGTGTGTGTGTGTGTGTGTATAGTGAGGTGATGTGTGTGTGTGTGTGTGTGTATAGTGAGTGATGTGTGTGTGTGTGTGTGTGTATAGTGAGGTGATGTGTGTGTGTGTGTGTGTGTATAGTGAGTGATGTGTGTGTGTGTGTGTGTGTATAGTGAGGTGATGTGTGTGTGTGTGTGTGTGTATAGTGAGGTGATGTGTGTGTGTGTGTGTGTGTATAGTGAGGTGATGTGTGTGTGTGTGTGTGTGTATAGTGAGGTGATGTGTGTGTGTGTGTGTGTGTGTGGTGTGTATAGTGTGTGTGATGTGTGTGTGTGTGTGTGTGTGTGTATAGTGAGGTGATGTGTGTGTGTGTGTGTGTGTATAGTGAGGTGATGTGTGTGTGTGTGTGTGTGTGTGTGTATAGTGAGGTGATGTGTGTGTGTGTGTGTGTGTATAGTGAGGTGATGTGTGTGTGTGTGTGTGTGTATAGTGAGTGATGTGATGTGTGTGTGTGTGTGTATAGTGAGGTGATGTGTGTGTGTGTGTGTGTATAGTGAGGTGATGTGTGTGTGTGTGTGTGTGAGGTGATGTGTGTGTGTGTGTGTATAGTGAGGTGATGTGTGTGTGTGTGTATAGTGAGGTGATGTGTGTGTGTGTGTGTGTAGTGAGGTGATGTGTGTGTGTGTGTGTGTAGTGAGGTGATGTGTGTGTGTGTGTGTAGTGAGGTGATGTGTGTGTGTGTGTAGTGAGGTGATGTGTGTGTGTATGTAGTGAGGTGATGTGTGTGTGTGTGTGTGTGTATGATGTGTGTGTGTGTGTGTAGTGAGTGATGTGTGTGTGTGTATAGTGAGGTGATGTGATGTGTGTGTGTATAGTGAGGTGATGTGTGTGTGTGTATGTAGTGAGTGATGTGTGTGTGTGTGTGTAGTGAGGTGATGTGTGTGTGTGTGTGTGTGTGTGTGTGTGTGAGGTGTGTGTGTGTGTGTGTGTGTATAGTGAGGTGATGTGTGTGTGTGTGTGTGTGTGTATAGTGAGGTGATGTGTGTGTGTGGCACTCACTGTGGATAGAGAGCCAGGGATGCAGGGATAGGGGCATGAACTGTGACTATTCTCACACATTGTTTTGTCTGTTGTATTCCAATCAAAACAATGCCACAAACATGCATATAGTTATGGGAATGTGATTTTTGGATACTCACCTTTAACCAATAGATTTGTGGACAAAATTAAGCTGCAAATGAGATTAAGACAAGACTCAAATTGTACTTTTTCCTCATGGACTAAACACAAATATTTTTGCTACGGTAGGTTAATTAGCCTACATGTTTTTTGGGGTTATCATTCTTTTCCTCAGTCTATATACCATAATGACAAATTGGGAAATGTATATTAAAAACTTAAATATACATAAGTATTCAGACCCTTTACTTTGTTGATGCACCTTTGGCAGCCTAGAGTCTTCGTGGGTATGATGCTACAAGCTTGGCACACCGGTATTTGGAGAGTTTCTCCCATTCTTCTGTGCAGATCCTTTCAAGCTCTGTCAGGTAGGCATCGCTGCACAGCTATTTTCAGGTCTCTCCAGAGATGTTCGATCAGGTTCAAGTCTGGCCTCTGGCTGGGCCACTCAAGGACATTCAAAGCCTTGTCCCCAAGCCTCCTGCATTGTCTTGGCTGTGTGCTTCGGGTCATCGTCCTTTTGGAAGGTGAACCGTCACCCCAGTCTGAGGACCTGGAGCAGGTTTTCAGCAAGAATCTCTGTACTTTGCGCCGTTCATCTTTGCCTTGATTCTAGCTAGTCTCCCAGTCCCTGCCACTGAAAGACATCCCCACAGCATGATGCTGCCACCGCCATGCTTCACCATAGGGATGGTGCCAGGTTTCCTCCAGATGTGAAACTTGCCATTCAGGCCATGGTCTGACAGTCCTTTAGGCACCTCTTGGCAAATAGGCTGTCATGTGCTTTTTACTGGAGTAGTGGCTTCTGTCTGGCCACTACCACAAAGGTCTGATTGGTGGAGTGCTGCAGAGTTGGGAAAACCTTCCAGAAGGACAACCATCTCCAAAGGAACTCTAGAGCTCTGTCAGAGTTACCATCAGGTTCTTAATCACCTCCCTGACCAAGGCCCTTCTCCCCCAATTGCTCAGTTTGGCTGGGCGGCCAGCTCTAGGGAGCGTCTCGGTGTTTCCAAAGTTCTTCCAGTTAAGAATGGAAGAGGCCACTGATCTTGGGGCCCTTCAATGCTGCAGACATTTGTTTTTATCCTTTCCCAGAGCTGTGCATCGACACGATCCTGTCTCTGAGCTCTACGGACAACTCCTTCGACCTCACGGCTTAATTTTTGCGCAGTCATGCACTGTCAACTATTTCAGCCACACACACACACACACACACATTGCTGACAGGTGTATAAAATCAACCACACAACCATACAATCTCCATAGACAAACATTGGCAGTAGAAAGGCCTTACTGAAGAGCTCAGTGACTTTCAACACAGCACGGTCATAGGATGTCACCTTTCCAACATGTCAGTTTGAAACATTTGTCCTGCCCCGGTCAACTGTAAGTACTGTTATTGTGAAGTGGAAACTTCTAGGAGCAGCAAAGGCTCAGCCACGAAGTGGCAGGCCACACAAGCTCACAGACCGGGACCGCCGAGAGCTGAAGTGCGTAAAAAATCATCCGTCCTTGGTTGCAACACTCACTAGGGTTTGAAACTGCCTTTGGAAGCAACATCAGCACAATAACTGTTGGAAACTTCATGAAATACGTTTCCATGGCCAAGCATCCGCACACAAGCCTAAGATCACCACGCGCAATGCCAAGCATTGGTTGGAGTGGTGTAAAGCTCACCGCCTTTGGACTCTGGAGCAGTGGAAACGCATTCTCTGGAGTGATGAATCACACTTCACCATCTGGCAGTTCGACGGACAAATCTGAGTTATGCAGATGACAAGAGAACGCTACCTGCCGCAATGCATAGTGCCAACTATGAAGTTCAGTGGACGAGGAATAATGGTCTGGGGCGGTTTTACATGGTTTGGCCTTGGTCCCTTAGTTGCAGTGAAGGGAAATCTTAATGCTACAGCAAAAATGAGTTGGCATTTTTGGCCAAAATGTCATTTAAAAGCTTTTTACTAATCATTCTTTATATCATTTATTTTAGTTTAGTATAATTTTTGTTAAGTTCAATCACATGATTTCTCAAATTTTGTATGATCGCTTAGAAACCATTTTAAATCCAGTCTTTGGAACATTGTTTTTTAGATATGGCTACTATATTATGATCACTACAGTCAATGGGTGTGGATCTTGCTTCAAAGCAGATTTCTACAACATTGGTAAAGATGTAATCATCCACTTGTATAGACTTAGTTCCTGTGACGTTTGTAAATACCCTGGTAGGTTGACTGATAACCTGGACCAGGTTGCAGGCACTGGTTACAGTTCAGCTTTTTCTGTGGACAGCTTGATGAAAGCCAGTCAATATTTAGATCACCCAGAAAATCTGCTTCTATTGATATTACATACATTACCAAGCATTTCACACACATTATCCAGAGACGGATTGTTAACACTTGGTGGTCAAATAGCAACTTCCCACAAGAACAGGCTTTAGGCGAGGCAGATGAAGCCATATTACTTCAACAGCAACACATGAGATCCTCTAATCTTTACAGGAATATGACTCAAACAGCAATACCTCCATTGGCATTCATGTGTCTAGTGTAGCTGTTAGAACCATATATTGCTACCACTGTATCAAAAGGAATTATCCAAGTGAGTTTCAGAGCCAATAAATGCAGGTTTTCTGTTGCTAGCAAGATCGCTTTAAATGCACCTTATTTTTTAGGCTACATAGTTGTTTTTTGGCGCTTTTCTGTGATTCTTGGTTTTTATTGCTTTACTGGGAGGTTTAGAGGTAGACATGACAGCGATATTTATATTTGAGCTGATAGTGCAGGGTGAACTGCTCACAGTGGGCGACCTTACTAGGGAAAAACATCTGTGCTAAACAGTATAACTCAGGATGATAGGCAGATGATTACTGAATAGCCGTCGGATTGACAGGCATTTAGAACAAATTAGGTTACTTACATGACGACTGCCAACACTCCTGGGAAAATCTACATTTGCAGCAGTACTACGACAGCTCAGTGACACAATAGTAGGGATTATCTGAGCAGGTTTTGGGTCACTGATAAGTCATTGTCTCAATGCGGCCTTGAAAGGCCAGGACAGAGTCCAGAGTACCAAAGTTTCAAAAAATAATAATAAAAATAAATTAAAAATTGTCATTGATTCGAGGGTTGAGGTCCCTGAACCAATAAGTTGGTTGTATTCATGAAAGTCTTGTGACATGTTACGTTCCCCAAAAATGTAGCTGCTCAAACAGAAGTGGGAACTAACAGTCACTAACAACCAAAAGGAAGCAGGTGGAGTGTTCATTAGGTGTCCACTGAAAGTTGACTAGCAACAAGAAAGTGGGTCCTAAAAGACACCCACCATGTGTGCCCACTAAATTTGCCCCAGAAAAAGCCAACCAAAACCCACAAAAACGTATAATATGGAGTAAAAAGTAAAGGGGGAAAACAAGATAAAAGGTTTTGTTTTTCACAAACTCAATGAGGAAGCGCTGAACACCAGAAAAGCTCTAACATCTCTCATGCCAGCTGCTAGGGTTGCACATTTTGGGGAATATTCAGTGGAAACTTTCCGTGGGAAATAACAGGAATGAATATTAATACCATTCAAAAATTAAGATTTTTTTGCATTGGATATATCATATGGAGACAGAAACAAACCTTTTACCTTTTCATAAGTAGACATTGCAAATGATTAAATACTTCCAATAGAAAAAATATTTGTTACGAATTGAACTTTAATTAAATGAGTTGACTCTTCACATGGGATGATTTCACTGAACAACAAAAGGGAATATTGAATGATTCCCAATGACCCATTGCATCTCCCAAAAATGTTTTCAACATACATCTGTAAATGATAGTCTAGAAACTAAAACTTTGGTTGTCTTCCTCAGGCTTCCATATCTTTTCCCTGGACCTCCTTAATGTCCACCTCTTGAACATCAGACTCCAAGGCCTCATCTTCACTGTCCAACCTTGTTGAGGATGGCCACCAATTTTTCAACCCTTGTATTGGCCAGCCTGTTGCGTGCTTTGGTGTGTGTGTTCCTAAACAAGGAACAGTTGCGCTCTGAGGCAGGAGATGTTTGGTGGGATTTGGAGGATGGAGGCAACAGGGGAAAGAGCCTCAGATCCACAAAGTCCCTTCCACCAGGTGACTGATGCGATATATTGCCACGACTGCCATATTGCATCTCCATCCCAAAGCTCTTGCTTAGAAGTGTACTTCGCCAGATTGCCAAGAACCTTGCCCTCATTCAGGCCAAAGTGGAGAGACATGGTAGTGATGACACCATAGGCCTTGTTGATCTCTGCACCAGACAGGATGCTCTTGCCAGCATATTTGGGGTCCAACATGTATGCTGCGGTGTGTATGGGCTTCAGGCAGAAGACTTCACGCTTTTTGATGCATTTCAGAACTGCAGTTTCCTCTGCTTGGAGCAACAGTGAAGTGGGCAGGGCAGTACGGATTTCTCTTACATTTGCAAGCAGAGTCTGAACAGCAGATAGCACGGATTGAGGGAGACCATGCCATCCTATGGCTACTGCTATAGATTTCAGGCTGCTTACCACTCTCCCAAAATACATCCTCCAGGAGGATCCTCTTGATGGGGCTGTCCATATTGGCAGACTATGATATGGCCATTTCTTGGAGACTCTTTCCCCTCCAGAAGACTGTCAAACATGATAACACCACCCCCAACGGGTGTTGCTGGGCAGCTTCAAGGTGGTGCTATAATTCTTCTCACTTTCCTTGGTGAGGTAGATTGCTGCTATAACTTAATGACCCTTCACACACCTAACCATTTCCTTGGCTCTCTTGTAGTGTATCCATTGTTTTCAGTGCAATGATGTCCTTGAGGAGCAGATTCAATGCATGAGTAGCACAACCAAAGGGAGTGATGTGAGGGTAGGACTTCTCCACTTTAGACCACGCAGCCTTCATGTTCAAAGCATTGTCTGTCACCAGTGCAAATACCTTCTGTGGTCCAAGGTCATTGATGACTGCCTTCAGCTCATCTGCAATGTAGAGACATTTGTGTCTGTTGTCCACGGTGTCTGTGCCCTTGTAAAATACTGGTTGAGGGGTGGAGATGTAGAACATTCAACCACCCATCAGAGATGATTGCAATATGATTTGCTTGAACTTCACGTGAACTCTGCATCTAGCAAATTAGTAGATAAAGCATGTCTGGTTGGAGGGGTGTATGCTGGGTGAAGAACATTCAGAAATCTCTTCCAATACACATTGCCAGTGAGCATCAGAGGTGAACCAGTTGCATACACAGCTTGAGCAAGACATTCATCATAATTTCTCTGACTACATTCTTCCATTGAGCCAAAAAAAAACTTGATTCCAAGAGGACCATGAGCTGTTCCTATCGATAAGGTGTCATTCATCATTTTCAACTTGAATAGAAGCAGAGGGATTTTTGTCAGAGGTTGCTTGTTGTGAGCGCTGAGGGAACTTTATGCATTTGGCCAGATGATTCTGCATCTTTGTTGCATTCTTCACATATGATTTGGCACAGTATTTGCAAATGTACACAGCTTTTCCCTTCTACATTAGCTGCAGTGAAATGTCTCCACACATCAGATAGTGCCATGACATTTTCCTGTATAGACTAGAAAAAAAAGAGTAAAAAAATATAAAATTCCATGTACAGGTAAATAGTTAAGCAGTTTATTCTAATTCCTTCTTTGTAAAATAAATGTTCTAAAATTAAACATGTATGGAAACAGGTGAATTAACACTCCTCAGTTAGCAGGCTCAAAAGCAAGCTAAACCCACATGGAAGCAAAAACTAACTAGCATAAATTGTTAAGATAGAAATTATTTAAATACTTTGCTGTAGGCTACTATTTACTAGTTAACAAAAAAAGCATGTCATTTAAAATATATTCACCCCACCCAGTATTATAATCAAAATTTACCAGAAAGCATGTAGTCCTTGGCTCAGACAGTTTAGTATTGTGGGCTCAATAGCATCTCATTAGTGTGCAAGATCTTGAGAATCAGCTGTACATGTGATCAGCAACCAAGTTGTCCTTACCACTGACATGATTTCAGGGGGAAACTCCTGCAGAATGAGACTCCAGCAAAGGAGAAAGCGATTCGTGGAATGTAAAAAATAAATTGTTGAGTTAATAAAGTTGCATTTAAACATGGACTCGAGTAAGGCAGCTCCAAAATGCAGGCGTTTCAGCCTAACTCACTGCTTTCTGTGGTGGAGGAGCAGCCAGCAAAAGCAGAGTAGGTGTTGGCGATGTTCTCTAGCTGCGCTGTGAATGGCTCAGTGTTCTGTCACTCATGGGGACACTACACTGCCACAGAATCTTCAGGGAGCACTAGGCAGTTCAAGCCCCCTTGGGCACTTCTAATGTAAATCTATGGCAGCACCCATCTAAAGCGCGAGGTCATTGGCCACAGATAAGACGTCAAATTATGTTATATTTACCATTGCTTTGATTGGACTGATCATGTCAAAATCTAAATCTTAGCTAGCTAACTAGACAAGCAGTTATTATGAATCACATTGACAATCTACTGGCAAATCCTTTTCAATTATTGATAAAACATTGGTGCTCATCGGCCATAAATATTACACAAGGCGGAAATTGCTAATTCAACCATGCGTGGTTAGGAAGGAATCAATGGCTAACTGACACAAAGCAATCACTATTTTGCTTCCCGTCTGCTTTTTGGTGGAGAGGGGGTGTGACAAAGCAATCACTTTCTGTGGTCCAAGTCTATGTTCAGACTGAAAATGTCTCTTTTCCAAGCTTAAAAGGATAAACATTCACACGCAACAACATCGGCCAGAAAAAGTTGAATACATTAGCCTGATCACTGATGACTTGACATCCTATAAGGAGGAGGCTGAAAGAGTCGGCATGGGCCCTAAGATCCACAATAAGTTAAACAGCTGCACCATTGAGAGCATCTTGACTGGCTGCATCAACACTTGTTATGGCAACTGCTTGGCATCCGCAAGGCGCTGTCGTGGAAGATTCAGAATTTGTTGGTAACATATGTAAGACGTTTTATATTCATCAAATGTGTGTAAATTACTTCTCATCAAGAATGTTTTTTTTGTATAATACTGTGGCAGGGTTTGCAGTATCTGTTCTATGTCAAGACTAAGTTGCAGGGTCCGCAGAGAGGGGAGAGGTCAAAGTATCATCATGTGTAAACATATCTCTTGACTCCACAATGTCTGTGTGCCAGTTCAGTGTGTCTCCATGAGTTTGTCCAGGATTGGTTGTATCTAAATGACAATTTGATATATGCCTGTTGATATGGAGGATTGGTTTATAGTTCTGGGGTTTGAGTAAGGAGACAAAGCTGAACGATTTATTATGTCTATGCTGTCTGACTATGTGTGTTCTTTGCTATTAAAAGGATCTCAGTTGCATTGTAGGGGGGCTCTCAGAGAATTCATGGTTAGACACTGAATTGCCTGAGAGTCACCGGATTGTGATAGAGCTGATATAATTAAAGATGGACTTTGATAACGAACTCTGACTTGTGTGTGGGGTTTGCTCCCATGATTTGGTAAGAAGAGGAAATTTCCACGACATTTGGCGACAAGGAGGGGATGTGAATCTTCACTCTGTGACCGTTCCTACGATCTAGGTAAATAAATCGTACACGAGGGATCCCCTAAACTTGGGATCTCAGGGAGAACCACACTTCGGCAACGAAGTAGATGGACCAACCTTTGATCTAAGAGGAAGCGAGCCGAGTGGATACCACATCTCGAACTGAGTTTTTTTTAAAGAAAAAGTTGAGCGAACCACACACAGATTTGAAGTCGAGTTATTAATTATGCCTGTTACGTATACTCTGAGCGTGAATTCCTTTGTAAGGAAGGCACCTTGGCGGCGTAAGCAGGGCCGAGAAAGAGGAGAGTAATCTGGGGGTTTTGTGGACTCAAAAGATAATGTGCACTGTCCGGTTGCCAGTGACCAAGAGCCCTCCTGACACTGAATTGATCACAGTGGGGATTTGGTGAGTTCTGTCGGGGTGAGGAGCCAGGGTGACTGTGTGTTCTAGGTGAAACACGGTACTTGGTGAAGCCCTATTGGAAGAAGGACCTCATTCTGTGCGTCTGTGTGACTTGTCTAAGTGACCCTCAGATGTGGTGAATTCCAATTATTCTAAATGTGCTAGCCAGGTATGCCCTGGGTTACTCTGTGTGAGTATGTAATAGTTGTCGGACCGTTCTGTGTGAGCGGGGTAGGGTTGACTCTGTGTGGGAAAACCTTTTGATGTCCTGTGTGGACGTCTGCCAGTTCTATGTGAACATCTGACCAATCCTGTGTGGATGATCCTGAAAGTTCTGTGTGAGTACCTAAGATTTTAAAGTTTTATATGGATTCTGTGAATTATTTGAAATTATGATAAATGGTATTTGTGTATGAAGTAATGCGTAGAATGATTAGATACAATTTAAACCACCCATTCGTAGACGTACGTAGGTTGAGTTGATATCTTAAATGGATAATTTGATAAGGATGAAGTTTTTAAGCACTATTAAAATAATCTACAAAATCTGGGAAATTGAGCTCTAGAAACTGATTAGAGTGTGTACACTTTTGGTCATCTTACCCTAACGATGTAACTATAAAACGCATATTGGATTATCTCCATCTGGGTGAAACATTTGAAATTAAACTGCCCTTAAGGTCTGAACAGGTTATAATTTTTCTTCCCAGTATGAGAGAAGTTGCGGGATTTATTGAATAAAGTGTTTTCCATAAAGTTAGAGAATGAGGGATGCTCAATGTAATTTATAATGTCATACAAAGCCTAAGGTTTTCCATCAAACTAATTATCATTGCGTGATTAATGTGATGTAGTAAAGTAATTGAAATACGTTGCATAAGTAAACATAATCTACTTTTATTAAAAGGCGCAATATCTGTTTCCTAGTCATTAACTGTCGATTTTATTCTTTGATTGCTAATATATTCATTTGGAATTTGAGAATCATAGCTGGAGTATGAGAATCATAGCTGGAGTAACGTTTGTACTATTAAAATTGGGCTATTATTCTTCTGGGAATTACCGATAGTGACGTGTTTTGATTTTACTTTGTAAATGGGGTTTATATCCGGAGAATTTTTGTTTTTCGAAATAGCATTAGTGGTAGAATTCTCGCCTGCAACACGGGAGGCCCGAGTTCCGTTCCCAGTCATGGCGCTGGCTGAATTCAGATTTTTTGATTGTAAATAATCTATTTGTATGTTTTGCCTGGAAAGTTATGGTCGCTAGTGTTTGTATAAGAGATAAATTGAACGTTTTCAATAGATTGTTTAGGTTAAATTGATAGACTAATTCAATTTAAAATAATAACGAAGCGAATTCTGATGCAAGACGATGTCTGTTCACTAAATTATCTACTGGAATAATGTATTGAGAATTGGGTCGTATTTAAATTACTGTATCAATAGAGAAGACAGTTACCTAAGTTAAAGACATTCTGAATAATAGCAGGGAGAGAATGGCAATGGAAAGTGGTTACCGAAATGTTTTTCATTCTTATAGATTGACTGACACATGTTATAAGTTTGGCGCTGTGTTATTTTTAAAGAAATAGGATACATTTCATAAGTGTGGAGAGCAAAGAGAAGAGGAAGTTATAAAGTTGGGTTTTAATCTTACGATAGAGGTAAGGAAAAAACGTTTGAAATGAGAGGGGTTATATTTTTGCCCAACTGGGGGAAAAAGTATGGAAGAGAGTTAGTTGGCTGCTCATTGTCAGGGAAAGTTGCTGGAGGCAGGTAGATTGTTGCAGAATAACGAACATTTGCATTATTAGTTTGAATATACAATAACCTTACTCTAATTGTTTTGACCGTTGTTCAGGTACATTTTTTCTGTAATTCTAGCAGCTGATTCGCTAGGTGGGCATCATAGATTTGTGGCGTTTATATCTACTGTATTAGGCTATGAGAATTGGGAGACTGGATGTCTGAATCATGAAACATTGTGAGAATAGATTCTGATGGTTATTGATTCTTGGTTTGATTGTTTAAGTAACACCAGTTAATTTGAGCAGGAAAGTTCATGTAGTCTAACATTATTGTATGTTTCCATTATGTGGAACAATGTCAGGTCATTAAAAGGTGATTGCTGGATTGAATAGTACGCCAACCTGTTGACAGAAGACTGAATGGGTATGAATGTTGAAAAGCATGCTTGGGCCAAACTAGTAAAATAGTATGTTAAGTGGGGGAGTATCATAGATTTTAATTATAGTGTTGTTACCGCAATAGTCAAAACGATTTCATGTTTTGGGAATTTAGCTAGGTTGAATTTTGTATTTGAGTTCCTTTATTATTTGCTTTTTAAAAGAGAGGTTGGAATCAAGTATGATGCCTTGACACTTAAAATCAGATACCACCAGGAGCTTTTTACATCAGTAGTTGTTTTTGAGGAACATGCAGACTGTGTCTTATTTTATTGAGATGTAAACATGAGTCTGAGCAATTTTGTCATCTGAATCATTATAGTAGTGAGTTCTTGTGTAGTTTGTTATTTGCATGAATTTATCACTGTATCATCTGCATACATTGGAATTTCAGACCCTGTACAGACTAAAGGAAGATCATTAATGGATGTGCTGAACAGTATTGACCTTTGTGGATATCAGTGGGGGAAAAAAATACGTTTATTTTTACGATGATGAGACAGCACCGACTTTAAAAATTTTAGATTTGCATTTTTTTTTTTTTTAAATCAGGATTGGTTTTAGTAAATTTATATCAACAGATTGAAATTATTAGGTTGCTGATTAAGAGTTTTTTTTAGGAGTTGATTTAACTTAAACATTGTATCATGCATATACATTGATTTGATTAAAACTTATGATTAATGATTTGAGGTACAGTGGAATTATCATTAGGTTTGGTTTATAGTTCACGTTTGAGTTTCTGAATCGATGTAGTGTAATGAATACTAAGTGTTTTTGTGTTTTCTCCGGGAAAATGGATATTTCACTGTCTCTCTCTGGAATGTTTCCAGGGACTATACTCTTGGGGAGAGTGAGTGAAATTGGGGCCATAAACTACCACATTGAAAGGGGCACTCAGCACATTGGGATTTTAATGAGTTTTTAATTTTCTTTTTCATAACATGAAATTCTTTTGATAAAGGAACTGGGAACATGGAAATACGAAAATGTTTGGAACTAGTTGATTATTGTTTGCAAATTGTTTTATATAGTGAAAAACACTGCTTTGAAGGGTTTTGTATGAACTATGACCTTCTGATGACTTTCTGTTGTGGCTTGATCACCCGCATTGGAAAGCCATTTGGATAATAAATGTATGGTCATTTGTAATACTGCTTTCAAAATAATGTGTAATTGGTAAATATGTTTCTTAGCCATATTTGTAATTTGGCCCACTGTGGAGGGCATTGCTTTTAACTAAGGATATGCTGAATTAAGTCTATTTTCCTATGACCATAGGGGTTAAATAATTTCTTTGTGGAGTTTTTTTTCAGTTTAGTGATTTTAATTTGATTAGGTTAGCTGAAATGTTGTTTTACATTTGTTTTCAGTTTTGTTTTACATTACTCTCATACGGAGAGATGTGTGTAAAACATGGGGAGGATTCCGTTTTTTTGAGGGTTTGAATTGAAGTTAAACAACTTAAGTGATATGTGAATGAGTGTATTGTATTGTTGAGTGTATTGTATTGTTGAGTGTATTGTATTGTTGAGTTTGTTTTGTTCTATTCCCGAGGGGTATAGGTCTAATTTCTTGATCCTTGGCTCTACGATGGAGTTGACAGTGAGATGGGGAGTATAAACCAATTTGAAAGAATAGTTTCAATAGAATGTTTTGATATTCTCTGTGAAATATGTTTAGATATGTGTATTAAGAATAATTGGTCAAAGTAATCATTTATCATGTAGTTAATGAACTGAACTAAACTGTTGTTCTGATCTGTTCTTTCGAGGTTATCATGAAAAGTGACAGACAGTGACAGACGGTATCTTAATGCATGGAAGAGATCATTTGGACCGAATGGTGTGTGTACCTCAAAACCCCCTCTAACTGGCTGAAGAAGAGAGACAAAGGCATTGAAGGAGGCTTTCCAAACCACTTCTACCGAAAGAAAAGAACCAAGCCAGAAATTGGTGTACAGCATCAGATCTAAGCTATCAACTGCTTTTCTTTCATGGTTCTGTCATACTGTGATGAGTCCACTTGGAGTGATCATGGAGAAAGATCTGTTCTAACATTTTCTTATGATGCTGGTATATTGGTTGACGAATGGACAAGACATGAGTGGTAAAGATGAGACATTGAAATTGGGACATTATCATGGGCCGTCCACTTTGAACTGTAAAGCTATCTGAAGAAAAACGAAGATGCCAGAAGATGCCGTGCCTGTGTAAGGGGGGGTTTAATCAAACTGTGCCATTAAAATTGTTTATACTTGTGGTATCAGATTGATTGAAGAGGTCTACACCATGTAAATTGTAGTAATTGAGATTAAGAATGCATTGAGATACTGATCTGTATTAAAATCATGATTAAAAATGTTAATAGAATTATGGGATAATTATACTGTATGTAAATCTGCTAATATTGACGTGTGTTAAATTGAGGTTTTTACTTTGAGTGATAAGACAAATTTGAATCACTGAGGAATGCTATTCTAAATATTGGTTTGATAAATAGTTGGGTTGTTACTTATGATTTGGAATATGAATGATTTCAATGACCTATTCTCTATTCCTGAGTATATTTCTGAGCATGAGGACTTAGAGGGATGTCTGTCCTATATGTTGTAAGGAGGCCTGTGTTTAGACACTGGTTCTCATGTAACTTAAAGAGCATAAATATGTTATGTTTTTATTTTCCTCAAATGGATTATTCTGTGTTATTAAACATGTGCAAGTTTGTCTTGTAGAATAAAGGTTGTAAACTTAGTTTCAGAAGGGAGAAAGCTTACATATAAGCTAAGGTATTTGACATTGAGGGGATTTGAATTTTAAAATATTGAGTATGTTACTATTCTGATTCTTCAGAAGGGACTGAGTCCCTTGAGAGGGGAATGCCGTGGAAGATTCAGAATTTGTTGGTAACATATGTAAGATGTTTTATATTCATCAAATGTGTGTAAATTACTTCTCATCAAGAATGTTTTTTTTTGTATAATACTGTGGCAGGGTTTGCAGTATCTGTTCTATGTCAAGACTAAGTTGCAGGGTCCGCAGAGAGGTCAAAGTATCATCATGTGTAAACATATCTCGACTCCAATGTCTGTGTGCCAGTTCAGTGTGTCTCCATGAGTTTGTATTTAGAATTGGTTGTATCTAAATGACAATTTGATATATGCCTGTTGATATGGAGGATTGGTTTATGGTTCTGGGGTTTGAGTAAGGAGACAAAGCTGAACAATTGATTATGTCTATGCTGTCTGACTATGTGTGTTCTTTGCTATTAAAGGATCTCAGTTGCATTGTAGGGGGGCTCTCAGAGAATTCATGGTTAGACACTGAATTGCCTGAGAGTCACCAGATTGTGATAGAGCTGATATAATTAAAGATGGACTTTGATAACGAACTCTGACTTGTGTGTGGGGTTTGCTCCCATGATTTGGTAAGAAGAGGAAATTTCCACGACAGCTACTACAGAGGGTAGTGCATATGGCCCAGTACATCATTGGAGCCGAGCTCCCTGCATCCAGGACCAGGCAGGAAGGCCCTAAACATTTTCAAAGACTCCAGCCACCCAAGCCATTGACTGTCCTCTCTGCTACCGCACCACAAGGAGCACTAAGTCTGGGACCCAAAGGCTCCTAAAGAGTGTTAACCCCAATGCCATAAGACTGCTGAACAGTTAATCAAAATGGCCACCCTGCCTATTTGCACTGACTCTCTTGGACCGACTCTATGCACGCTCACTAAACTATACCCACACACGCGCTCACACACACCTGCAGTTTATTATCTATCCTGATTGCGTAGTTCCTTTTACCCCTGTCTATATGTACACTACCGTTCCAAAGTTTCTCACTTAGAAATGGACAAAAAAAATGTGACATTGTTAATGTTGTAAGTTACTATTGTAGCTGGAAACGGCCAATTTTATGGAATATCTACAAAGAACCATTACCAGCAACCACCACTCCTGTGTTCCAATGGCATGTTGTGTTAGCTAATCCAAGTGTATAATTTTAAAAGGTTAATTGATCATTAGAAAACCTTTTTGAAATTATGTAAGCACAGCTGAAAACTGTTGTGCTAATTTAAAGAAGCAATAAAACTGGCCTTATTTAGACTAGTTGAGTATCTGGAGCATCAGCATTTGTGGGTTCAATTACAGGCTCAAAATGGCCAGAAACAAAAAAAAATCTGAAACTCATCGGTTTATTCTTGTTCTGAGAAATGAAGGCTATTCCATGCGAGAAATTACCAAGAAACTGAAGATCTCGTACAATGCTGTGTACTAATCCCTTCACAGAAAAGCGCAAACTGGCCCTAACCAGAATAGAAAGTGCACCGGGGCCTCCCACTCAACTGAACAAGAGGACAAGTACATTAGAGTGTTGAGTTTGAGAAACAGACGCCTTACAAGTAGATTTGCCATGGTAAATTTGCCATTCGCGTTATGGAGCGGTGAAAGGGTGGCGGATGATGGTTGCAATTGAGATCAGCTGTGCAGGTGATTTTAGTGTGTTTTGATGGTTTAACCTCTAGCGTCGAGCAATCCCGTATCCGGGAGCGTAATTATAGCCTCAAGCTCATTACCATAACGCTACGTTAACTATTCATGAAAATCGCAAATGAAATGAAAGAAATATATTCACTCACAAGCTTAGCCTTTTGTTAACACTGTCATCTCAGATTTTCAAAATATGCTTTTCAACCTTAGCTACACAAGCATGTGTGTAAGAGTATTGATAGCTAGCATAGCATTAAGCCTAGCATTCAGCAGGCAACATTTTCACAAAAACAAGAAAAGCATTCAAATAAAATAATTTACCTTTGAAGAACTTCGGATGTTTTCAATGAGGAGACTCAGTTCGATAGCAAATGTTCAGTTTTTCCAAAAAGATACCTTGTGTAGGAGAAATCGCTCCGTTTTGTTCATCACGTTTGGCTAAGAAAAAAATCCGAAAATGCAGTCTCTACAACGCAGAACTTTTTACCAAATTAACTCCATAATATCAACAGAAACATGGCAAACGTTGTTTAGAATCAATCCTCAAGGTGTTTTTCACATATCTATTCGATGATAAATAATTTGTGGCCGCTGCATTTCTCCTCGAAGCAAACGAAAAATACACGCAGCTGGAGATTACGCAATAATTGCAACGGAGTTGCAACGGAGGACACCAAGCGGCCACCTGGTAGATGTAGTCTCTTAAGGTCAATCTTCCAATGATTTGCCTACAAATACGTCACAATGCTGTCGACACCTTGGGGAAACGACAGAAAGTCTAAGCTCATTCGTGACCCATACACAGCCATATAAGGAGACATTGGAACACAGCGCATTCAAAATCTGGGGCACTTCCTGTATGAAATTTCATCTTGGTTTCGTTTGTAGCATTAGTTCTGTGGCACTCACAGACAATATCTTTGCAGTTTTGGAAACGTCAGTGTTCTCTTTCCAAATCCACCAGGAGTGGATTCAATACGTCTTTCAAAGGAAACTGTTTTAGAAGCAAACAGAATGAAAGGGGACCTAATTGAAGTTGTCCAATTTAAACTCCCATTTTTTTGCAAAACGGTTTCCATTTGGAGTAAACGGTTGCAAAACGTTTTGCAACCGAATCGGCATAATGAATACACCTGTTTTGTGAAGTAAAAGGCCGTGTTATGTAAACTCCATATGCAGGACTACAATAAAATATGGGGGGGGTGCTTTTGATATTTTAAGTAGAAGTTCAGAAAAAGCAATATTGCTTTTAAAATCCTGTTAGAGTAAATGAAGTGCACTTCGGATACACGTTACCAGTAATGGAAAACTTTTCCTAGTAACAAAACGTAGCGTTTCAAAATGATTCATACATCAATACATTTATCTTAAACTACAGTGGTCAATATTGAGCTCTATCAATACGTTAATAAGCTATGAAAGGGCCTGGTAAATACAACAGCTTGGTACAACTGTCGTGTAGTGACAGTGTACACTAAACCAGAGAATGAAGTTAACAGGAGCGATTCATTATAATGTCATTGAATTGGGACTGAAAACCCTCATTGCAAGAGTTCGCACATGTCCAGACTGCACTTACCAGGAGTTTGTGTTCACTTTCATGATGCATTAAAAAAACAACTTACATTGAGCTCAATGATCCAGAGCAAGGTGATGAAGAGGAGGTCGAAGGTGACAAAGAGGCAGAATGTCCTCCTGACATCGGAGATGCACTTCTTCTCGCTCGCCTCATAAGACTCTATGCGGGCCAAGAGAGGTGTGGTGTTTATGCCCCGAAGGGTGTTTCTCGAGTCCACGCTGCTACCACTTATGCTCTCCATAACTGGCCACGCCTTTCACTCTGGACTGGGTCCACCCACTAATGAAGCGTCTGTCAGCTACTTGGTTGCTCCCCCAGTCACAGCCAATGACAGTAAAGGCCGAGTAGCTTTGGCAACGCCCACCACTCAAGGGGTGTGCCCACACCTGCTGCTTGCAGGTATTGGCCCCGTCGACTGGTCAGAAGAAGGCCCGCCTACTTATCACATCCAGTGACGATCACTGCGGATGGATGACAGATGCATCCCTGCCTCAGCTGAAAGAGAAAAGCCAGGCCTTCAGTAAATGCGGTTTACATTTCACATCAAGGAAAGGGTCAATTCGATTTGCTTGCCTGCTTTTACTTCAAATGCAGGCCGCAGACCTATATTTACTTTAGTATATTACCCCATGTAAAATACTTGAAACCAGAGCCATCTATTTACATCTATGGCTCTGCTTAAGACCTTTCATCCTCATTACTTGCATTAAAAGCCTCCCTCAAGTGTGACTGAATGTATATTGTACATAACATATTTAACTATTGCTGTACATATACTATTCTTCAGATATACTACAGATTCTATCCATACATCCCAGCACATATACTGTACATACACTGCATTCGGAAAATATTCAGACCCCTTGACTTTATCCACATTTTGTTACATTACAGCCTTATTCTAAAATTGATTAAGTGCATTTTTCCCTCATCAATTTATACACAATACCCTGTAATGACAAAGCATAAACTTGTTTTTAGAGATGTTTGCAAATGTATAAAAAGAATTACAAATATACCTTATTTACATAAGTATTCAGACCCTTTGCTATGAGACTCGAAATTGAGCTCAGGTGCATCCTGTCTCCATCGATCATCCTTGAGATGTTTCTACAACTTGATCCACCGGTTGTAAATTCAATTGATTGGACATGCTTTGGAAAGGCACATACCAGTCTATATAAAAGGTCCCACAGTTGACAGTGCATGTCAGAACAAAAACCAAGCCATGAGGTCGAAGGAATTGTCCGTAGAGCTCCGAGACAGGATTGTGTCGAGGCACAGATCTGGGGAAGGTTACCAAAAAATGTCTGCAGCATAGAAGGTTACCGAGAACAAAGTGGCCTCCATCAGTCTTAAATTGAAGAACTTTGGAACCACCAAGACTCTTCCTAGAGCTGGCTGCCCGGGCAAACTGAGCAATCGGGGGAGTAGGGCCTTGGACAAGGAGGTGGCCAAGAACCCGATGGTCACTCTGACAGAGCTGGGGACTGGGGATGGGAGAACCTTCCAGAATGACAACCATCTCTGCAGCATTCCACTAATCAGGCCTTTATGGTAGAGTGGCCAGATGGAAGCCACTCCTCAGTTAAAGGCACATGACAGCCTGCTTGGATTCTCTGGTCTGATGAGACCAACATTGAACTCTTTGTCCTGAATACCAAGCGTCACGTCTAGAGGAAACCTAGCACCATCCCTAAGGTGGTGGCAGCGTCGACTAGTCAGGATTGAGGGAAAGGTGAATGGAGAAAGTACAGAGGGATCCTTGAGGGATCCTTGATGAAAACCTACTCCAGAGCGCTCTGGACCTCAGACTGGGGCAAAGGTTCACCTTCCAACAGGATGACGACCCTAAGCAAACAATCAAGACAAAGCAGGAGTGGCTTCGGGATGTCTCTGAATGTCCTTGAGTGGCCCAGCCAGACCCCGGACTTAAACCAGCAACGCTCCCCATCCAACCTGACAGAGCTTGAGAGGATCTGCAGAGAAGAAATGGGAGAAACTCCCCAAATACAGGTGTGCCAAGGTTGTAGCGTCATACCCAAGAAGACTCTAGGCAGTAATCGCTGTCAAAGGTGATTCAACAAAGTACTGAGTAAAGGGTCTGAATTATGTAAATGTGATATTTCCAAAAACCTGTTCGTTCCACCATTATGTGGAAAAAGTCAAGGGGTCTGAATACTTTCTGAATGCACTGTAGATGGGAGGGGAAATAGAGCAGCTGAAGGATGGGATTAAAAAGAACTATTGTAAAATATGTGTCCGTAAAATGTATATTGTGTGTATAAGCTGGAAGGAGAAGCCCAAGTGTTGTTTTCCATTAGTTTACTCCAATTAGTGTTGGGGTTAGGGGAACATAATGTCAAATATATTTTCCTTTATGTTCCCCTAACCCCATCATGATGCAGACAATTACATTGATGGAAGCTACAATCTATATGCCATATTAAAGCTGATATAGCCCCCCAAAACATAGGCAGAACCTGCGTCCCTGTCTGGCGATGTCTTTGATGTTAGCTAGCTAAGCTCATGCACAGAAACATGTCATCAGGTCTAACGGTCATCAAATCAAAAGGCACTCCTTCGATATAAAGTTGTTTTTAACAAAAATGAAAACGTGTTTCACATTAAAGAGGTTGGTTGGAGTAATAACATGTTCAACTACTTAACACATTAGCTTGAATCTTTGTGTTTGGGTTCAGAGAAAATTAACAAGGAAGGATTTTTCACTTCTCAAACCCTAGTCTGGGCCTGGTTTCCCTATAGCGATGGAACTTACAAGTGTTTTAACAATGCATCTTTCCTACAACGGCCGTTTCTCAAAACACCATGCAGAGAGAACAGTTGCTAAGTGCATCATTGGAGCATGTGTCGATACAGATTAGAGGTCGACCGATTAATCAGAATGGCCGATTAATTAGGGCCGATTTCAAGTTTTCATAACAATCGGAAATCTGTATTTTTGGAGACCGAGTTGGCAGATTTTTTTTTTTTACACCGTTATTTAACTAGGCAAGTCAGTTTCATACAGTTACTTTCAATGACGGCCTAGGTACAGTGGGTTAACCTCCTTGTTCAGGAGCAGAACGACAGATTTTTACCTTGTCAGCTCAGGGATTCAATCTTGCAACCTTACAGTTAACTAGTTCAACGCTCTAACCACCTGACGCATTGTACTCCACGAGGAGCCTGCCTGTTACGCAAAGGCAGTAAGAAGCACAGGTAAGTTGCTAACTAGCATTAAACTTATCTTATAAAAAAACAATCAATCATAATCACTAGTTAACTACACATGGTTAATGATATTACTAGTTTATCCATCTGTCCTGCGTTGCATATTATCGATGCGGTGCGCATTCGCGAAAAAGGACTGTCGTTGCGCCAACGGATACCTAACCATAAACATCAATGCCTTTCTTAAAATCAAAACAAGTATATATTTTTAAACCTGCATATTTAATTAATATTGCCTGCCAACATGAATTTCTTTCAACTAGGTAAATTGCAACAGACTCAGGGTATATGCAGCAGTTTGGGCCGCCTGGCTCGTTGCGAACAGTGTGAAGACTATTTCTTCCTAACAAAGACAGCCAACTTCACCAAACGGGGGATGATTTAACAAAAGCACATTTGCGAAAAAAGCGCAATCGTTGCACGACTGTACCCGACCATAAAGACCAATGCCTTAAAATCAATACACAGAAGTATACATTTTTAAACCTGCATATTTAGCTAAAAGAAATCCAGGTTAGCAGGCAATATTAACCAGATGAAATTGTGTCACTCCTCTTGCGTTCATTTCACGCAGAGTCGGGGTATTTGCAACAGTTTGGGCGGCCTGGCTTGTTACGAACTAATTTGCCAGAATTTTACGTAATTATGACATAACATTTAAGGTTTTACAATGTAACAGCAATATTTAGACTTAGGGATGCCACCCATTAGATAAAATACAGAACGGTTCTGTATTTCACTGAAATAAACGTTATGTTTTCGAAATGATAGTTTCCGGAGTGGACCATATTAATGACCAAAGGCTCGTATTTCTGTGTGTTGTGTTATAATTAAGTCTATGATTTGACATAGCAGTCTGACTGAGCGATGGTAGGCAGCAGCAGGCTCGTAAGCAATCATTCAAAAAGCACTTTTGTGCGTTTTGCCAGCAGCTCTTCGCAATGCTTCAAGCATTGAGCCGTTTATGACTTCAAGCCTATCAGCTCCCGAGATTAGGCTGGTGTAATCGATGTGAAATGTCTAGCTAGTTAGCTGGGTGTGCGCTAATAGCGTTTCAAACATCACTCACTCTGAGACTTGGAGTAGTTGTTCCCCCCTTGCTCTGCAAGGGCCACGGCTTTTGTGGAGCGATGGGTAACGATGCTTCGAGGGTGGCTGTTGTCGATGTGTTCGTGGTTCGAGCCCAGGTAGGGGCGAGGAGAGGGACGGAAGCTATACTGTTACACTGACAATACTAAAGTGACACTAAACCCTGAACCTCAACTAAATCTTGTAATAAATCATGTGGAAATTGAGCAATACTAAACTGCTGGAGTAACTCTGGATTGTAAACTGTCATGGTCAAAACATGTTGATATAACAGTAGCTAAGATGGTGAGAAGTATGTCCGTAATAAAGCGCTACTCTACCTTCTTAACAGCACTATCAACAAGGCAGGTCCTGCAGGCCCTAGTTTCTACCTTTGTAACACTATCAACAAGGCAGGTCCAGCAGGCCCTAGTTTTGTTACACCTGGAATACTGTTTAGTCAATTGGTCACGTGCCACAAAATAGAACAGAGCAGCACAGAGATCTATAATTAATCATATGCATGTCAATCTCTCCTGGCTGAAAGTGGAGGAGAGATGGACTTCATCACTACTTGTATTTGTGAGAGGTATTGACATGTTGAATGCACAGCTCAGACACCCATGCACAGCCCACAAGACAAGGCAGAGGTCTCTTCACAGTCGCTAAATCCCAAACTGACTATGGGAGGTGCATAGTACTACATAGAGCTATGACTACATGGAACTCTATTCCACATCAAGTAACTCATGCAAGCAGTAAAATTTGATTTAAAAAAACAATACAAATACACTTTATGGAACAGCAGGGACTGTGAAACACAAAAAAACATAGGCACAGACACATGCATACACAAACACAATAACATATGCACTATACACACACAGGTACACATTATTTTGTGTTGTATATGTGTGGTAGAGTAGGGGCCAGAGGACAAACACTTAATGTGAAATTTGTTGTGAATGCATTGTAATGTTTTTTTAAAATTGTATAACTGCCTTAATATTGCTGGAACCCATGCTGCTGGGTATTTCACACTCAAGTTTCCTGTGTGTATCATGAATGATCCACCACCCAAAGGACATCCTGACAACAGTGAAGCATCAACGCTTTCGACAGCTTGTAGCCCATGCCCAACGAATTGAGTCTGTTCTGAGGCCAAAAGGGGATGTTCCTAATGTTTTGTACACTCAGTGCATGTATTATGTTTGATAGTCTACTCGAAATATGACATTACAGTATTCAGACGTAGCCTATAAACGTCAATGGAAAAATGAGATATGCTATAGGCTATTTCGTGAGTATGAAACCATCAGTCAGAAAAGGTGAGTCATTTATTCTGCAATGATCATGGAAATGAAATAAATAGTTGGAACTAGATGTCTACTTGATTGAGGAAAAATGTGCATACTATGACTTGACTGTGCGTTGTTCCATCTATGCATCTTAAGACGAATGCACTAAGTTGCTCTGGATAAGGCCAAATTACTGAAATATTACATGTAACGTTAATGCCTTTATTTTAGAATGCATCGATTTTCGCTCTTCTCTCTAACGGCAAATGTTTAGCTACCCGTTTTTGTTATGAATAGGTGTCATATTCATGAACTAGGCTACTTTAGCCTCCTTGCAATGTAATACTTCAACCACTAGAAACTGTCCTAAGCATGGTCTAAGTTTGCTGAAGGACAAGCAAATTCTCACGTCTAGTTCAGGTTTTATAAATGCCACATTTTACGTGAAAAAACATGCAATGCTAGCGTTAGGTTTGGGGCATATTGAGTATAGACAACGTCTATAAAAACGAGGCAACGACGTGATTTGAGTTATCGCAACGCGAGACTACTGGAACTAACCACTCACGGTTGTGCTTAATGTTGCTATGTGAGTTTCTTGTAATTGGGCATTTGGCTACATTGTTGCAAGTTCTGTTCCAAATATAGCAACTAATCACAAATGTGCAGTTACTTTACCTAATGCCAATTCGGGTTAGTGATATTAAATCATTATGATCCGTTAAAATGGTTAAATAGATGTCCATATATGGCATCGAATTCAGCACAACAACAACAACATATACAGACCCGACCGACGCTGGAGGAAAAAACAAGACAGTCCACCAATATCTGCTCGTGAGCAGGCAGTATTGCGCCCAAGAAAATTATTCTTCATAGGAGCAAATGTTTTCGAAACTGGAAATATTCTAACAACGATTAATGAACGTATGCAAATGACAATAGGCTGTGGTGAAATTGTTATCTTACCTTTAATTGTATAGCTAGCTACCTGTCGTTTTCTTCTTACACCCTGCTGTCTTTGGCATATTATGCGGAAGACTAAACTGTCAATCGAAAACAGCGGAAATACATGATTCCGTCGGACAGGAAATGGGGTGATAATGGGCGCGTTCGAGCGGATCACTTTTGTCAAGTCTCCTTCCAAAGTGTGTCGCATTAGCGTCCAGGGGCCCCACGTTTTGGCTTTTACCCTAGCACTCCCCAGCTGATTCAAATAATTAAAACTTGATGAGTTGGTTATTTGAATTAGCTATGTAGTGCCAGGACAAAAACAAAAAAGTGGTGTGTTAAAATCCATTGAATCAGTTTTATTTGGAAATTATTTAGTAAGTAATGCTTAAAATCTAAGTCTAGTTGTCTTATTTAAATTATTTAAATAAAATATGGGGGGGTGTTATCACCATTAGTAGCTGCACTATGGGGCTATTTGATGTAGTCTTTTTAACTCACCTGCAATTACATTTTCTTTGTTCTTTCTTAGTAGTTCCTTTTCTATATAATGGATTGTATAATGTATAATTGCACTAGATATTGTTTGAATAATGCAAGACTTTAAAATTACATTCGGGAGCATAGGTCACAAATAAAGCTATCCCCACTAAAATTGGAGCACAACTCATGAGCCCACCTCCAGCACTGCTCACACCTAATCCAGTCCCCACCTGTGACTGAAAACAGGGGGAGATGCAATTGAAAAGCTCTCATTAAAAATGTTTAGCTAGCTATCCAGGAATATGACATGGAATGCTGTGTAAAATTGCTAAAAGGCTATAAAGTAACATTAACTTTAATCTATCAGTCATTTATTAACCCAACTCAACACAGGCTACTGTTTGGGTGTAGCCCACGCAAAATAAACCAAGGATAACAGTATAAAACAACCGTCACCATCTCTTGTTAAGAAAAAAAGTAAGAGAGAGAACAATGGCTAAGCATGGTCTTAAACTTGCGGTGCTCCACCCCCAGCCGCTCCACCAACACAACAAACGAACAGCATAACTCATAACACACAGCTGTTTCTGCGCATCGCCACAGTATTCTATCTCAGACAATCTGGTAGTGAGGTTGCTAGCTAGCACTCCTAGCAGCTTATGCTAACTAGCTAGCTGGCTAGCAGTGAAGTTGCTAGCTACCAAGTTAGCATAAACTAGCCCTAACTTGGTTAGTCATTGTCTAATGACAGGTAGAAACACATTCATAACCATGAAGGGGTAACCAGCCCCCAGGGGCCAGTTACCCCATAGGGGGGTGTGAGTTGCCCCCAACACACTCATGCAACATATTACTAGTTTACAACAACAAAAATCAAAAAATTTCTCTCTAAACAAGTGGATTATTTATCTTAATGCTTTCCTACTTGTATATTTAAAAAACAATTATAGATCTAACTTCATTGGAATATATAATCAACTTTTTCAATGACAAAAATGTTGATATACTTACCAAAAATTAGTTTTGTTGAAACATCTCCAAAAGTTGTGATGACACAGAGTACATTTTTTGTTGAGCAAGACCAGTGGCAGCCACAGAAAGTTTTGGGGAAATAATTTGATGACATCTTGTGGTCTTTATGTGAATTATGGGGGGGGGGCTAGTTACCCCCTAGTACCCTACAATGTACACATATATATTTACAGTTGTGCGTGTGTGATATGGAAGTTGGACACTTGTTATTTCGACATTACAAAGAAAAATGTTTGTAAACAACTGCAACACCTCCATGTTGCACTGAGCCTTCCTGTTGGAAAACTACATG
Organism: Oncorhynchus tshawytscha; assembly: GCF_018296145.1. Classification (NCBI taxonomy): domain Eukaryota; kingdom Metazoa; phylum Chordata; class Actinopteri; order Salmoniformes; family Salmonidae; genus Oncorhynchus; species Oncorhynchus tshawytscha. The sequence continues at coordinate 37,616,743 of NC_056438.1, forward strand.
TCCGACTTTCAGCTGTCGCAGATGCACCTCCCCCGACTTCACTCCTGGACTTTCGTCTACAGTCTGTTGTGTTCACCTTATTACTCGAACGAGCCCAATATTTCGACCTTGTGTGGGCTTATGGGATATGTAGTCTAATAGTAAATGTATCTTTTTTTGGCCAAGTAGGTTTTTCTTTATGAGATTATCCATATCTTTATCATTGTGCAGAAAAAATGAGCCACTATTGGAAAAAGTAGGACAACATTTTTTGACAGTCAAATTGGATATGAAGGAGAACAAAAAGGAACAAAAATGAGGTGGAGAGAGAGTGATGATGGAGGAGAAGAGCAAGGAGACATTCAAAGGCTGAACAAAAGTATAAACGCAACATGCAACAATTTCAAAGATTTTACTGAGTTACAGTTTATATAAGGAAATCAGTCAATTCAAATAAATTCATTAGATCCCAATCTATGGATTTCACGTGACTGGGAATACATCATAGTGAAACACGAGGTGATGGTGGCGGATGAATGGCACAACAATAGGGCCTCAGGAGCTCATCACGGTATCTCTGTGCATTCAAATTGCCATCGATAAAATGCAATTGTATTCGTTGTCCATAGCTTATGCCTACCTTATATTATAACCCCACCGCCACCATGGGGCACTCTGTTGAAAATGTTGACATTGGAAAACCGCTCGCCCACACATCGCCATACACGTAGTCTGTGGTTGTGAGGCTGGTCGACGTACTGCCAAAATCTCTAAAAACGACGGAGGCGGCTTATGGTAGAGAAATTCATATTAAATTATCTGGCAACAGCTCTGGGGGACATTCCTGCATGCCAATTGCATGCAAGTTGCAGAAGGGCAGGTTGACACAAGCTCTGTAAACTCCTTAGGTGGTGGGCCTTAGCAAGCTACTGTATCTACTTTAGTTTTCGAGATGATCCATCTTTGTCGAAGGAGAAGCTGTTTTTTACGTATTGTGTATATTTATTTATTCTGAACACATTTGAGTTTGTTGGCAATGTCAAATCTTGCAAAAAAAATTGAAATACTTACTTTTATGTTCGCTAGCTGGACAGGCAAATGCCTCAGAGTACTACACTGTACTATCCATGTTACTCTGCTGTACTATACATGTTATCTCTGCTGATCACATCTGCTAATCCCGTTATCCGTATCTAAGGTAGTAGACAGCAGGTGACATCTCAAGAGAGAGATTTCCGTCCGATAAACTGCTATCATGTAAAGTATTTTTTATTAATTTGTAATCAATTTATTTTGTTATAGAAACGTGATGCCATTAATGCAAGATGTAAACACAGCAACCTTAGTAATGTAGCTAGCTTGCTAGTTAGCTAGCTAGTTACAATGAGTTGATCTGTTACTAGCTAGCAGGAGCAGATAACTTTATAGCTAGCATGTCATTCTGGGACAAGGAGCGTTTTAGCTTTCACTAATAATTCAGGACTACAAAAATCTAAAGGACAAGTGGTGTAAATCTAATACGGTCATCAAGGCAGGACACACTCATTTCATTCATACTGACAAATAAGAAATGCCACATTATCCCTGTCAATAGTTGGAGTAGGATGATTGCAGAGCACCCTGCCTCAGACTGTCAGGATGTTCATTTTCTAGCTCACAAACTACTTTGCTGTGATTATTTATTTTATTAATTCTTGTCTCTCACTTTTGTCGTGGAAATAATCATCAATAATGAGGAGAGACAAGGTCAATCACCAATCAGGATATAGATTTAGTCAAAATGTTTTAATAAAACAGATGAATTATTGCAATAATGAAGCTGGTCGACGAACCACCCTTAGATGGTTCGTTGTGGGCCCAACGAGGGATTTGAGCCACAGCATTTTATAGCAAAGTACATCCTCCTGACAAATGTATGGAATGGGTCAAAAGGTTAAAAAAAAAATATTGCACCCATACGGTCATAGGAAAATAGACAAGACAGCCTGCTCTTATTCAAACGCCCTCTCCTTCTTCCTGTTGGTCCAACTCACAAACATGGCTATGAACTCTAAACTTCATCAGAATTATCAGTATTATAAATCACCTTCAAATCAGTATTACAAATTACCTTAAATTCATCATCTGAATGGCATTTCCTTCAGGGCGATCAAACCACACTGGAAAGTCAGGGCAGAGGTCAGAGGTCATACAAACCCTTCAAAGAAGTGTTTCTTACCAAATTAGACGGATTAATGAAAAACAGTCAAATATTTCATACATATCGTATCCCAGGTGTACAGTAAGTTTCCAGTACATTTCCTATCCAAAGAATTTACATGTGTTCAATTAAAAGATAAAAAAATCCATGTGTGTGTCCCTTTAAGACACCTCGGCACTAACCCATATTCATAACCAGTAAACTAATAATTGCAACCTGTTGCATTAATTTATTCAAAATATAAACCTGCTATTATTAGAATTCATTAGATTTAGGTAAATGTCCCATCTAATTAGACCACAGGTAATAAAACAAACACAACTCTCACACCCTTGGTGTTAGGGGGCAGTATTTTCATTTTTGGAAAAATAAATGTTCCCGTTTTAAACGGGATATTTTGTCTGGAAAAGATGCTAGAATATGCATATAATTGACAGCTTTGGATAGAAAACACTCTAACGTTTCCAAAACTGTAAAGATATTGTCTGTGAGTATAACAGAACTGATGTTGCAGGCGAAAGCCTGAGAAAGATCCAATCCGGAAGTGCCCCAGGTTTTGAAAGCGCTGCGTTCCAATGACTCCCTATTCAGCTGTGAATGTACCATCAACGAGCTTACGCTTTCTACGCATTCCCCAAGGTGTCTACAGCATTGTGACGTAATTGTACGCATTCTTGTTGAAGAATAGCCGTAGGCCACATGGTGGCTCCGAAAGAGATTCTCGTGTAAAATACAGAGGTAGCCATTACTCCAATCGGTCCTAGTGAAAAACGAATTGTCCCGATGGATATATTATCGAATAGATATTAGAAAAAAAAACCTTGAGGATGGATTCTAAACAACGTTTGCCATGTTTCTGTCGATATTATGGAGCTAATTTGGAATATTTTTCAGCGTTGTGGTGACCGCAATATCCGGGCGATTTCTCAGCCAAACGTGAAGAACAAATGGAGCTATTTCGCCTACAAAAAAAAATGACCTCTGGCTGTCTACCTGGGAGTCTCCTGAGTGAAAACATCCCAAAGTTCATCAAAGGTAAACGATTTAATTTGATTGCTTTTCTGATTTCCGTGACAAGGTTGCCTGCTGCTAGCAAGGCATAATGCTATGCTAGGCTATGATAAACTTAAACAAATGCTTGTCTAGCGTTGGCTGTAAAGCATATTTTGAAAATCTGAGATGACAGGGTGATTAACAAAAGGCTAAGCTGTGTTCCAATATATTTCACTTGTGATTTTCATGAATAGGAATATTTTCTAGGAAGATTTATGTCCGTTGCGTTATGCTAATTAGTGTCAGATGATGACAACGGTACCGTTCACGGGATGCGGTGTCACTACAGGTTAAACTCGATCTGAACTGTCCAATGGAGACAAGCAAGTCTAATTTCAAGATGGCCTAAAGGCTATTCCATGAGCTGTGGGCATACAAACCAAAAGCATTTTCCCCCAGGTCAGTGGAGACCCGCGGGACCTCCAGAACCAGCCAGATCAGAGAGTGGGTCTAAAAATTGCTGGATCTCCAGTTAATAAGTGAGCTGAAGTCGTCTCCGAAGAACCGCTTTATATACATTAAGTTGACAATGCTGGGCCCTTCTGGTAGTCAGAGACTCTCAGCCAACAGAACTATTGTATACAAAATGTAGTGATGTAACGAAAATGTTCCCCAGTGATAAAAAAAACAGTGCTGTCTACCATTCTGGTAATCAGAACATTTAGACTGATTCGAAAGGTTTTAAAGCAGAGGTTGCTGCAGGCATTTAGATTATATCACCGTAATCAAGTACTGAGAGAAGCGTTGCTTGAAAAATATTCCTTCTACTTTCCAAAGCGAGACCGTTTTTTTAATATATTAAAAAAACGATCTTAATGTGTGTTTTAAAAAGAGAGCTTATCATCAATCTAAATACCCAAGTACTTATAATGGGGAACTTGCACCATTTGGGATCCCTTCAATGAGGAAATATGCAGGTCCTCAGGGTCAATATTATGAGACAAAGAGAAGAACAAACTTGGTTAATTAGCATTTAGCAGTAGTTTTCGATCAATATGAGATTTTTGAAATACGTCAAACCCATGCTGAAGGTCATGAATGGCCTGCTGTACTGAGGCACAGGACTAAATGACTGTATCATCCGCATAGAGATGAATGTTACAGATTTGAACAGATACACTAATATTATTTATATAAATAGTGAAGAGAACAGGGCCCAAAATCGAGGCCTGCGGCACACCTTTCATAACATTTAAGGAAACTAGATTTGATACCATCAGTAAGCACACACTGTTTCCTTTCCGTTCGAGAAACCAATTGCAAGATGCCCGATCTAGGCCTATTTCAGACAACCTTTGAACAAGTAAGAAATGGTCAACCGTATCAAATGCCTTCGACAGGTCACTAAATAAGGCAGCACAATGATTTGTATGGTCTAAACTAAACAACATAGCACATAATCTAAGTGTAGTCGCTGAAACAGTGTGATGTGGAGGTCTTAAAGCAGATTGGCGCTCATTAAGAATAGAATGAAAAGTTTAAAAGTTCTAAGCCGAGTTGGCTAGGGACTCTAGAACTTTAGCAAGGCAAGATAACTACAGTCCAATTTCCAAGCTATCCAAGTCAGAAGGATCTCCACCTCTGTGTAGGGGGAGGACATGAGCAGTTTTCAAGATCTTAGGGATAACCCCAGAAAGAACCTCAATTGTCAAGTTAAAAATATAGGTTAATCAAATGGTTGAAATGAAAATCAGGATGTGTATCTGGGAATGTATTGTTCTCTGTAACCTGGCTTGAGGTGAGTAAAGAACTCCCTCTGCTGGAATTAAAGTTTTATATAATAAAAAAGAAAAAAAGAAACTTCCTCTCACTGTCAACTGCATTTATTTTCAGCAAACTTAACGTGTAAATATTTGTATGAACATAACAAGATTCAACAACAGACATAAACTAGAAAAAGTTCCACATAAATGTGACGAACAGAAATGTAATAATCTGTCCTTGAACTAAGGGGGGGTTAAAATCAAAAGTAATAGTCAGTATCTGGTGTGGCCACCAGCTGCATTAAGTACTGCAGTGCATCTCCTCCTCATGGACTGCACCAGGTTTGCCAGTTCTTGCTGTGAGATGTTACCCCACTCTTCCACCAAGGCACCTGCAAGTTTCCGGACATTTCTGGGGGGAATGGCCCTAGACCTCAACCTCCGATCCAACAGGTCCCAGACGTGCTCAATGGGATTGAGATCTGGGCTCTTCTCTGGCCATGGCAGAACACTGACATTACTGTCTTGCAGGAAATCATGCACAGAACGAGCAGTATGGCTGGTGGAATTGTCAGGATGAGCCTGCAGGAAGGGTACCATATGAAGGAGGAGTATGCACCCTCTCCCTGTAATGCACAGCGTTGAGACTGCCTGCAATGACAACAAGCTCAGTCCAATGATGCTGTGACACACCGCCCCAGACCATGACAGATCCTCCACCTCCAAATCGATCCTGCTCCAGAGTACAGACCTCGGTGTAACGCTCATTCCTTCGGCGATAAACGCAAATCTGACCATCACCTCTGGTGAGACAAAACCGCGACTTGTCAGTGAAGAGCACTTTTTGCCAGTCCTGTCTGGTCCAGCGACGGTGGGATTGTGCCCATAGGCGACGTTGTTGTCGGTGATGTCTGGTAAGGACCTGCCTTACAACAGACATACAAGCCCTCCGTCCAGCCTCTCTCAGCCTATTGCAGACAGTCTGAGCACTGATGGAGGGATTGTGCGTTCCTGGTGTAACTCGGGCAGTTGTTGTTGCCATCCTGTACCTGTCCTGCAGGTGTGATGTTCAGATGTACCGATCCTGTGCAGGTGTTGTTACACGTGGACTGCCACTGCGAGGACAATCAGCTCTCCGTCCTGTCTCCCTGTAGCGCTGCCTTAGGCGTCTCACAGTACAGACATTGCAATTTATTGCCCTGGCCACATCTGCAGTCCTCATGCCTCCTTGCAGCATGTCTAAGGCACGTTCACGCAGATGAGCAGGGACTCTTGGCATCTTTCTTTTGCTGTTTTTCCAGAGTCCGTAGAAAGGCCTCTTTAGTGTCCTAAGTTTTCATATCTTTGACCTCAATTGCCTACCATCTGTAAGCTGTTAGTGTCATAATGACCGATCCACAGGTGCATGTTTATTAATTTTTTATGGTTTATTGAACAAGCATTAGAAACAGTGTTTAAACCCTTTACAATGAAGATCTGTGAAGTTATTTGTATTTATACGTATTATCTTTGAAAGACAGGGTCCTGAAAAAGGGACGTTTCTGTTTTTGCTGAGTTTAGTAGGTACGCTGAGGCAGTGGTTATTAAAAGTACCACAAATGTCCATCTTATCTGTTATGGGACCAGAGACTGTCATAACCTGTTGGGGTAATGAGGGGATGGAGTTTTGTTTGAGATTGGACTACCTTCCAGAAGGCAGCTGGATTCTCACCATTCTCGGATGCACAGTTCAAGAAGTATGTCTATTTTGCTTTTCTAACCAGGGATCGACATCTATTTCTAAAGGACTGTCAGTCTGATTTAAAATCAGTCAGCCTTAGCCCAAGCTACATTTCTGTCCTTAACTTTCTCTGATACTCCATGAGTTGGTTCAGTTATCATCTGAGTTAGATTTAGCTCAATGTAGATATTTTTGAGCATATCAGAAGCTGCTATCAACCAATCAGGATTAAGATCACCCAAAATTAATAATTCCGATTTAGCATAGTTAGATAGCCAAATGTCTGACTTGCTAAGAGCACATGTTGAGGCAGAGGGAGGGCGATAAATTCCCACTAGCGTAAATTGGACATTATTACCAAGGCCCAGATTTAGGACTAGACATTCAAATTGCTACAGAAACATTTAAATTGTTGTTTGTAAATATGGCGACAGCTCCACCTCCGCCAACTCTGTCAGATCTATAAACATTATAACCAGTCAGATACATCAGTTTTCAGTACAGTCTTATTTAGCCAGATATTACAATAATGTCCATGTTGGTTTAAGAGGCCAGAATTATAATAACATCCATTTTCGATATCAAACTTCTGGCATTTACATGAATTAGTCCAATGCCATGGGATTTCAGATCAGACAGAGTCTAATACAAGCATACCATAATCGGTAGGTAACCCCTTATTTGAAAATACCATAGGGCTAGCTTGAATTGGTATAGATACAAGATTGTCTAGAATTGTACAATTGGGACTTTGCTTTGAATGAGGATGTGGATTAAAACAAGAGTCAATCAGGGTTACCTGTTGCGGGCCTGCAGTATGATGATAATGCTGATCCTTTATGGTTGGGATTACCTGCCCGGAACTTGAGTTGTGGAAAGGTCAATGTCTCAGTGAGTCTACTGTACTGGACCCTGTCCTCACATTTCATGTAATGCCAGCAACCTACTGAATCTTTCGCTGCCACGACTCAGCGATGGCACTGGGCCTGAAATAATTGGATGCTTTTTGGAGTCTTTCAGAGTTCCAATCAGTTCTATAAAATCCTGTTTCAGCCATTCTGAGCTAGCCACCCTAATGTCATTAGATGCCACATGGACTATGACAGCGACATCCCCCGTGTTCTGGCAAGAAACAGTAGGAAGCAGCCCAGTAATGTCCTGTACCCGAGCCCCAGGAGAGCACAAGGTTTTTGCCTGAAAACTGAGATGTTTGTCACCATAGACTTGCCAATGATAACGGTTGGTGAGATGGCAGAGGAGGTCCGGCAGTTTTTGTGCCTCTTGCTGGAAGGAAAAACCCATTGTGGCTGACGAAGGAGCCGGTGCGTCAGACACCCTTGATGTCCGGTGAGAGGAGGAGTGTAGCACATCCAAGTCCGGGGCAGAGTAGACTAGCGGTTAAGAGCGTTGGGCCAGTAACCGAAAGGTTGCTGGTTCGGATCCCTGAGCTGACGAGGTGATAAATCTGTCTATGCGCTTGAACAAGGCACTTAACCCTAGTTCATCCTGTAAGATGCTCTGGGAAAAAAGCAGCTGCTAAATTATTTAAATATCTCTCAGCAACAGTGGGGAGAACAAGTATTTGATACACTGCAGATTTTGCAGGTTTTCCTACTTACAAAGCATGTAGATGTCTGTAAATTTTATCATAGGTACACTTCAACTGTGAGAGACGGAATCTAAAACAAAAATCCAGAAAATCACATTGTATGATTTTTAAGTAAATAATTTGCATTTTATTGCATGATATAAGTATTTGATCACCTACCAACCAGTAAGAATTCCGGCTCTCACAGACCTGTTAGTTTTTCTTTAAGAAGCCCTCCTGTTCTCCACTCATTACCTGTATTAACTGCACCTGTTTGAACTTGTTACCTGTATAAAAGACACCTGTCCACACACTCAATCAAACAGACTCCAACCTCTCCACAATGGCCAAGACCAGGGGGCTGTGTAAGGACATCAGGGATAAAATTGTAGACCTGCACAAGGCTGAGATGGGCTACAGGACAATAAGCAAGCAGCTTGGTGAGAAGGCAACAATTGTTTGTGCAATTATTAGAAAATGGAAGAAGTTCAAGATGACGATCAATCACCCTCAGTCTGGGGCTCCATGCAAGATCACACCTCGTGGGGCATCAATGATCATGAGGAAGGTGAGGGATCAGCCCAGAACTACACGGCAGGACCTGGTCAATGACCTGAAGAGAGCTGGGACCACAGTCTCAAAGAAAACCATTTGTAACACACTACGCCGTCATGGATTAAAATCCTGCAGCGCACGCAAGGTCCGCCTGCTCAAGCCAGCGCATGTCCAGGCCTGTCTGAAGTTTGCCAATGATCCAGAGGAGGAATGGGAGAAGGTCATGTGGTCTGATGAGATAAAAATAGAGCTTTTTGGTCTAAACTCCATTTGCTGTGTTTGGAGGAAGAAGAAGGATGAGTACAACCCCAAGAACACCATCCCAACCGTGAAGCATGGAGGTGGAAACATCATTCTTTGGGGATGCTTTTCTGCAAAGGGGACAGGACGACTGCACCGTATTGAGGGGAGGATGGATGGGGCCATGTATCGCAAGATCTTGGCCAACAACCTCCTTCCCTCAGTAAGAGCATTGAAGATGGGTCGTGGCTGGGTCTTCCAGCATGACAGCGACCTGAAACACACAGCCAGGGCAACTAAGGAGTGGCTCCGTAAGAAGCATCTCAAGGTCATGGAGTGGCCTAGCCAGTCTCCAGACCTGAACCCAATTGAACATCTTTGGAGAGAGCTGAAAGTCCGTATTGCCCAGCGACAGCCCCGAAACCTGAAGGATCTGGAGAAGGTCTGTATGGAGGAGTGGGCCAAAATCCCTGCTGCAGTGTGTGCAAACCTGGTCAAGAACTACAGGAAACGTATGATCTCTGTAATTGCAAACAAAGGTTTCTCTACCAAATATTAAGTTCTGCTTTTCTGATGTATCAAATACTTATGTCATGCAATAAAATGCAAATTAATTACTTAAATATCATACAATGTGATTTTCTGGATTTTTGTTTTAGATTCCATCTCTCGCAGTTGAAGTGTACCTATGATAAAAAATGACCGACCTCTACATGCTTTGTAAGTAGGAAAACCTGCAAAATCGGCAGTGTATCAAATACTTGTTCTCCCCACTGTACATGGGTGGGGGCCTTTCAATATGGGGCCCGGGCACACAAATGCTCCTAAAAAGAAGCATGTATTAATGGCAGTTCTAATGTTTCCATCAGAGGCCTAGGCTTTTGGCATAGATGGCAAAGCTCTCATTTCTGGACTGTACGATTGAGCCCCCCACGGCACTGTTAGTAGGAAAGTTATTAATTTTAACCACCTAAATATACTCACGTATCTGAAACTCAAACATTAATTTCCCAACTGCTTTTTCTAGAATTCTACAGGTTCTTTATCATTCTCTGTACCTTATATTCCAAAGCAACCACATTATACATGCCGTCCATGGTATTGGGCAGATGCTATTTGAGAACTCATCTGGTTTACAAATCAAACTCTAGTTATCTTATTGCAGAGCACATTGTACAACTGTTTTTTTTAGAAAATATTATATTGTATTACAAGGTATGCTTTATGTGTAGGCTATGCCATATGTATTGGTTAATATGCAGCTGTTGCTTTTAAACCCTCATTCTAGCATACATGACACACACACACCTTTCTATCTACATGCTTTTATTTGGGTTTCTATGCAAAGTATATGTTTCTTTAAGCCTGCAGCTAGTTATTTGAAATGAGACATACTGTATGTATCATGCCAAAACATGATTCAACAATTTAATTAACTGACAGAGATGGCTAATGAAACACAAGTTGACATTTACAGTAGGCTTGTCTGTAACATTGGCTAGCTTTCAATAAATTGGCTAAATGGTAAACAGATTTACCTCTTCATATTGTCAAGACAATTCGTATTGTATGCAACATATTTCAAGTGCACTCAAAAACAGATATTTCTATTTTTTCAGTCTGGGAGCTAGCTAGCTATGTATATGTTCCTCTTCATCAGACAGCAGCTCACGTTTTCACAAGTAGCTGTGTTTACATCATAGATAGAAGCATAGCCTTCATCACGAGGTGTATGTACGGGAGTTCTGATTGGTTTTAAGTTTAGTAGTTAAGCAAATTTTTCTTAGCGGCTGAGTGTTGGAATATATGTTTTAGGAGAAAATGTAAGAATTGAAGGGGCCAACAAATTTGTGTCACAAGAATGTTTTACTGTCATATACAAAAAAATCTCTTTCCGTGGCCAACTACCTATCTGTCCTCCACCTCAACACACTTATGGACCCTTCCCAAATTAATTTGAAGGCAGCATACTTCCTGGGGTCCAGCACAATTAAGGCAGTTATACAGTTTTAAAAACATTACAATTCAATTCACAACAGATTTCACAACACATTATGTGTGTGCCCTCAGTACACTACTTCACTAGCACATATCTACGACATAAAATGCACACGTGTACATGTGTGTATAGTGTGCATATGTTATCATGTGAGTGTATCCATATGTCTGTGCCTGTGTGTCTTCACATTCCCTGCTATTCCATAAGGTGTATTTTTCTGTTTTTTTTTTTGTAAAAAAAAAAATCTAATTGTACTGCTTGCATGAGTAACTTCATGTGGAAGTTCCATGGAGTGATGGCTCTATGTAGTACTGTACACCTCCCATAATCTGTTCTGGATTTGGGGACTGTGAAGAGACCAATTATTATTTTTACTGTGAAATAGCATTGTATCTGGTCAAACACCATTTTTTCCAAAACTTTACTAAGGGTTGGATGTTTGAAACAGTAAAGGGTGCTTTGCTATTCTTGGGTAGCGGAATGACTTTTGCTTTCTTCCAGACCTGAGGGCACACACTTTCCTGTAGGCTTAGATTGAAGAGATGGCAAAAAGGAGTGGTAATATCATCCACTATCACCCTAAGTAATTTTCCATCCAAGTTGTCATCGTTGATAGACAACAATAATTGTTACACCTCTTCGACATTCAAGTTACGGAATTCAAAATTACAACGCTTGTCTTTCATAATTTGGTCAGTTATAAATGGATGTGTAGGTTCAGAATTTGATGTTGGCATGTCATATGCCTAAGTTTGCTATCCTTGTCAATGAACAAATCATTAAAGTACTTGGCAATATCAGTGGATTTTGTGATGAGTGAGCCATCTGATTCAATGAATGATGGAGCCAAGGTTGCCTTTTTGCCCCAAATTTCATTTAAGGTACTCCAAAGCTTTTTATTTTCATTCTTTATATTATTTATCTTTGTTTCAAAGTACAGATTCTTATTTTGTTTAGTCACATGATTTCTTAATGTACAGTATGTTTGCGAATCGGCTGTGCAGCCGGACATATTGGTCAATCTTTTTGCCTCATCCCTCTCAACCATAACATTTTTCAATTCCTCATCAATCCAGAGATTTAACAGTTTTTACAGTCATTTTCTTAATGGATGCATGCTTATTAGGAACTGGAACAAGCAAATTAATAAATATGTTAAATTCAGCATCTGGTTGCTCCTCATTACACACCATAGACAAGCAAATATTCTTTACATTTTCAACATAGAAATCACTACAAAACATCTGCTTACATGTTATAGGCTGATATTATTATGTTAGTATATGCTTATACATGTTTCATTAGTTATGTTAGGATTACTTCTGTCTGCAATCCCATGTAACATAAAACAAGTTATCTACCCGCTTGGCATAGTTCTGGCTACAGTACAGTATCCAGGCCATGAGGAGTAATCCCTTCATTGTTGTTATGGAACCCAAGATGGCTACCAGTTAGATCTTCGAGTTGCTCACCTAAAATGGCCGACCGGTAACATCCGGTCACTTCCTCATACGAATCGTAGCCTCTACCAAGATGTCCATTGTTAGCCAAATAGCATGCTAACTCCTAGCTGCTAACCCTAATGCAAACTCCTCCCTACTGTACATAGTTCTGTATGCTGTACCTATAACCTGAAGCTTACTAGCCTCCACTGTATATATTGTGTGCTACTACCCACAGCCTGTGGCCTGCTAGCCTAGCATGCTAGCTTTTCTTGTATATTTTACATATGCTAGCCAATAATTGTATCTTGTGTATACTATGCTATGCTAGCCCACCTGTGTATATACTGTCATAATGTGTGCTACATTAGTTGGCTGCTACAAACTTCTCTTTGTAAGCCATACTGTTAGTCTAGCTGCTAATACATGCTAGTAGCTCTGTCCATAGTGTACTATTGTATCCTACTGTGTACCACATAAGCTTATGCTAATACCTGACCATTATAGTACGTGTCATCCTCATTGCTATTACATAGTCATTAGCCTGTAATGCCATTATGTAATACATGCTCTTCTCTTGTAGACAACCACTACAACACTTACACTACTAATAGTCTCCTCTTCCAGTTTGCCATGTGTGTGTGTTTGGTAATAAAGTGTGCCTTGTCTCCCTGTCTCTTGCTGGTCATTCTACATCCTCTAACCGGGATGCCGGGACAGTTGGAACTACACCTAAACCGGCACTAATAAGAATTATTTCTTAACTGACTTGCCTAGTTAAATAAAGGTTCAATTTAAAAAATTTAAAAAGTGGGGGAAATGTGAAAACAGAGCATGGGGTCAACGAGCATGGGGTCAAAGGGGAAAGGTGAAGGCCTCAGCAGTCGGAGTCCATCCTCTCTGGGCGGGCTGACTGGCAGCTGCTGGGCGGTGTGAAGACTTCCGGGTCGCTGATGCCCAGCTGGAGGTCAAAGAAGCGGGTAGAGGTAGTGATGCTGCTGTTCCTGGTGTAGGTCTCCTGGACAGGGTAGCAGTCCTTCACTGTGTAGACGCCCACCCACGCCTCATCTGGTGTAGCAGGGAGAGGTAGGATTAGGATTGACTTTATTGTCCCTGAGGGGAAATTTGTACATTAAAATGTTCTGTTGCGTCTACATAGAATACCATAGGTTAAAAACATGAGCTTCCCCACCACACACACACACACACACACACACACACACACACACACACACACACACACACACACAGGTTAATCAGTCCATGGCAAGGCTGTGACTTGGTGGTCTGTTCCACATGATTTATGAAGTTAAACATTGGTCACATAGTGGCTAATGTGGCCTAGCAGTACTGGCGCAGCATTTGACACATATCTACAGTGTCTGCTTATGTTTGAATCTGGCCAACTGCCCTTTGCCAACCTCTATCACGATATTTTCAATAAAATCTGAAAATCCCTTTAAATGTATACTTGAAAAAACACTATACACATGGATATCTTCCACAATAATGCACAATTATGAGTTAGACATCACAACATACAAATAGGACACTTTGCAAGGGTCTGTATTCTCAGAGTGGTGAAAAGGATCCCATTTCACCAAGAGCCAATTTGCAGCAAGACAACTAGGAAATCGCCACGAGGGGTCAAGTGGACAAAATCTGTGTTGACTGTTGACTGATTCACATGATGCCCTTGACCTTTCGAAATAAGTTGCTAGTCATCTCCTGACAAGCACTTTGCACTGAACACCCTTAATAAAGGGGATTTTCACCCTGGGGGAATCTGGGCTTGTTTTCATTATGTCATTGTGTGTGTAGATATGGTTGTCCTTGTTCAGTAGAGCTATTGGATGTCTTTCAGCGATGTTCCTATCAGCGGACTCATTGCTAAATATACAAGCTGACAAAATAACTTCATTTATCTACTGAAACCCATATTGTGTGTTGCTAGCTAACACACTGTTACAGTGGGGGGGGAAATCAAATCATTTTTATGTTTGCTGACTTAATTAGGTAGGTACCCAGCTAATCTAAACACAGCAGAAAAAGAAACGTCCTGTCGCTGTCAACTGCGTTTATTTTCAGCAAACTTAACGTGTAAATATTTGTATGAACATAAGATTTAACAACAGACAAACTGAACAAGTTCCACAGACATGTGACTAACATAAATGGAATAATGTGTCCCTGAAAAAGGGGAGGGTCAAAATCAAAAGTAACAATCAGTATCTGGTGTGGCCACCAGCTGCATTAACTTCTTGGATACAGGGGGCGCTCTTTTAATTTATGGATTAAAAAACGTGCCCATTTTAAGCGCAATATTTTGTCACGAAAAGATGCTCGACTATGCATATAATTGGCAGCTTTGGAAAGAAAACACTAACGTTTCCAAAACTGCAAAGATTATCTGTGAGTGCCACAGAACAGGTGAAATCAAGATGAAACTTCAACCAGGAAATGGGCAGAATTTTTGAGGCTCTGTTTTCCATTGTCTCCTTATATGGCTGTGAATGCGCCGGGAATGAGCCTGCCCTTTCTATCGTTTCTCCAAGGTGTCTGCAGCATTGTGACGTATTTGTAGGCATATCATTGGAAGATTGGCCATAAGAGGCTACATTTACCAGGGGTCCGCCCGGTGTCCTTTGTCTAAATTGGTGCGTAATCTACAAGCTGCACGCAGTCATCCAGTGATTGAGAGGAGAGAGGAGGCTTTCAACAAACGATATATCATGAAGAGATATGTGAAAAACACCTTGAGGATTGATTCTAAACAACGTTTACCATGTTTCAGTCGATATTATGGAGTTAATTTGGAAAAAAGTTTGGCGTTTTGAAGACTGATTTTTCGGGTTTTTTTGGTAGCCAAACGTGACGCACCAAACGGAGCGATTTCTCATTAAAAAAAAATCTTTCAGGAAAAACTGAGCATTTGCTATCTAACTGAGAGTCTCCTCATTGAAAACATCTGAAGTTCTTCAAAGGTAAATGATTTTATTTGAATGATTTTCTGGTTTTTGTGAAAATGTTGCCTGCTGATGCTAACGCTAAATGCTACGCTAGCTGCGCTAGCTGTAACACAAATGCTTGTTTTGCTATGGTTGAGAAGCATATTTTGAAAATCTGAGATGACAGTGTTGTTAACAAAAGGCTAAGCTTGAGAGATAGCATATTAATTTCATTTCATTTGCGATTTTCATGAATAGTTAACGTTGCGTTATGGTAATGAGCTTGAGGCTGTATTCACGATCCCGGATCCGGGATGGCTCGACGCAAGAAGTTAAGTACTGCAGTGCATCTCCTCCTCATGGACTGCACTATGATGTTACCCCACTCTTCCACCAAGGCTATTTCTGGGGGGAATGGCCCTAGCCCTCACCCTCCGATCCACCAGGTCCCAGACGTGCTCAATGGGATTGAGATCTGGGCTCTTCTCTGGACATGGCAGAACACTGACATTCCTGTCTTGCAGGAAATCACCCACAGAACGAGCAGTATGGCTGGTGGCATTGTCATGCTGGAGGGTCATGTCAGGATGAGCCTGCAGGAATGGTACCACATGAGGGAGGAGGATGTCTTCCCTGTAACGCACAGCATTGAGATTGCCTGCAATGTCAACAAGCGCAGTCCTATGATGCTGTGACACACCACCCCAGACCATGATGGATGCTCCACCTCCAAATCGATCCCTCTCCAGAGTACAGGCCTTTGTGTAATGCTCATTCCTTCAACGATAAACGCGAATCCGACCTTCACCCCTGGTGAGACAAAACTGCGACTCGTCACTGAAGAGCACTTTTTGCCAGTCCTGTCGTCCAGCAACGGTGGGTTTGTGCCCATAGGCGACGTCATTGCCGGTGATGTCTGGTGAAGATCTGCCTTACAACAGGTCTACAAGCCCTCAGTCCAGCCTCTCTCAGCCTATTGTGGACAGTTTGAGCACTGATGGACGGATTGTGCATTCCTGGTGTAACTCGGGCAGTTGTTAGCTGAAGTATATGTTCATTAAAAGTAGTTAAACGTACACCCCGGTTTGTCATCATACAAGGAACAAACATAACATGGTGTTAGATTGGTAGTCGCTATGACACAACAAAGAAAATAAAGGAGTAACTCGGCAAATTTCTGCAACGAAAATTGAACATTCTACCACAAGTCAAGTGACGTGAGTAGTCGAAGATGCTAGCTTGCAAGAGCGAGGACAACGGGCCGCAGCAGCGAGAGTGTCAGCAGCGAGAGTGAGGACGAGCCGCAGCAGTGAGACTGACAGCAGCGAGAGTGAGGACAACGAGCCGCAGCAGCGAGATTGACAGCAGCGAGAATGACAGCAGCGAGAATGACAGCAGCGAGAATGACAGCAGCGAGAGCGAGGCTGCATTGGAATCTGACAAGCAAGTTGTGATGAGCAACATGCTGAAGTAAGAGAAATTGACACTGTTCCTGTTCTCCGTCATGGATAGGCTTAGCCCTCCTACTCCTATGCAGTTAACAGGCAATCTAGCTGACGATTGGAAACGTTTCAAGCAGAGATTCAATATCTACCTAGCAGCCAGTGGAACAGGGGGAGATGATGACAAATTGAAAGCTTCCATTTTTCTGCATGTTATTGGAGAGGATGCATTGGACATTTACAATAACTTTCAGCAAGATGATGCAAACTTGACATGGACTGTGCTAATGGCTAAATTTGAGGTTGGTACTTTTGGTTGGTAGTTTTGGTCGATACTTTGTACCAAGCCAGAACGTCACGTTTGAGAGATACAAGTTTTTCTCTCATGATCAGAATCAGGGAGTCAGTTTTGACCAGTATTTGGCTGAGCTGAACACACTGAGCAAAATGTGTGAATTTGAAAATCTGAAAGACTCACTAGTGAAAGACAGGATAGTCTGTGGCATACTTGATAATGGACTCAAGGAGAGATTGCTGCATGAGCAAGATTTAGTGAAGTGAATGTGCCGAGCAGCTGAAACCACCAGAGCACAAGCTAAAGAGCTACGCAGGGATGAGACGTCAGTGCATGCAATAAAAAGAGAGGAGCACCACACACAACTTACAAAACAAAAACAAGCAAAAGAGACATCAAAACACTACATGTGGATTTATCCACAAGCCAAAAAATAGCCCTCCATACGGAAAATCATGCAACAACTGTTGGAAAAATAATATTGTCTCAAAATGCTGCAAAGCTGAGGTTACAAAGTAAAAGGTTCACACAGTCAAGGAGGAGATTGAATAATTCTTTGTTGATTCTGTGGAAATATGCAATGCAGTAAAAGCTGAATGGAATGTGACATTGACTGTGAATGAAACTATAATACCATTCAAGCTTGATACTGGAGCACAGGTAAACCTGTTGGTCGCTGGATGACTACAAAACACTTAAGGTGAAGAGCAAAATACACCCGGTGAAAATTAAGGTTACTGGTTATACTGGGGAGAACGTACCAGTCAAAGGAAGCTGCATAGTAACTTTACAGCACAAAGGAAAACAGTTCAGAGCACAGCTGCTGATCGTGGAAATGAGTGTACAGCCTATTCTAGGAATCAATGCATGTGAAAAGCTCAATTTGTTGAAAAGAGTGTATGTAGTGACGTCACAGAGTGAAAATGACCAAAAATCATTACTGGCTGAGTATGAGGATGTGTGTTTGAGGGTCTTGGATGTTTACCAGGAGAACACAAAATATGTACTGATGACAAAATTACTCCAGTTGTGCAAAGTTCCATTTGCACTAAGGAAAAAGCTCAAGGAGGAACTCGGACGCATGGAAAAGATGGACAATAATGGATGAACCTACAGACTGGGTAAGCTCACTGGTTATTGTGGTGAAAAAGGGCGATCTCAGGATATGTCTAGACCCGAGAGATCTCAATAAAGCATTTCAAGTTGCCAACCACGGAAAGTCAACCTAAAACTAAACAAGGACAAATGCGAGTTTGGTGTGAAAACACTTACATTCGTGGGAGACGTACTTTCAGAGGATGAAGTCAAACCAGACCCGAGGAAAACATCAGCCATCAACAACATGGAGCGCCCGAAAAACCAGGACGACGTGAGATGCTTCATGGGCATGATCCCCTACCTTGCAAAGTTCATACCTCAACTGTCAGCACAGTCCGCTTCACTCAGATGTCTTCTGGAACAGAAAAATGAATGGGAATAGTCCCATGAACAGGAAAACTGCTTCAAAAACCTAAAGAAGACAATCACAGAAGAGCCAGTGCTCAGGTTCTATGATTCAGAGAAAAGCACAAGGATTTCTGCAGATGCGTCAGTTTGGCCTAGGAGCAGTTATTCTGCAACAGCATGACAATATGGCAACCCTTCGCTTATGAGTCCAGAGCCTTGACAGGCGCAGAGACAAGGTATGCACAAATAGAGAAAGAACTACAGGCGAGCACATACGCTTGTGAAAGGTTTCACTAATAAGTCTAAGGACGAGACTTCGAAGTAGAAACCGACCACAGACCATTGGTGTCAATCATATCTAAGCCACTGAATGATTTACCAATGAGAATCCAGAGAATATTGATCCGACTGCAAAAGTATGATGTGAAGATGATCTATCCCCCGGGGAAGTTCATGTTTGCCACGACATGCTTTCTTGAGCAGTCAACAAGAAAGAGAGCTTCGACACACATAAAAACACAGATTCAGGCCTACGTTGACATGATCGTAGCATCACTTCCTGTGTCTTCTGAGAGAATGGAGCAGATCAAAAGAGACTGCGGCTGACCAAACAATGACAGAGTTGAAAGAAACAACACTGATAGGATGGCCCGCACAGAAAAACAACTGTCCAAAGAGAATACAGGATTACTGGATGTGCAGAGCAGAGCGCACCGTTGTGGGTGACAGTGTTCAAAGGCAACAAGGTTATCATTCCCATGACACTATGTAAAGAAACGCTACAGAAAATACACGACGGCCACTTGGGTGAGGAAAAATGCAAACGACGAGCACGAGAAGTAATGTACTGGCCAAGATTGAACCAGGAAATCAGCCAGACCACTGCTTCATGTGAACTGCCAAAGCAGCAAGCAGAGCCGCTAATCCCTCATCCAGTACCCAACAGACCCTACTACAAAGTTGGAGTTGACCTTTTTGACTGCAATGGCAAAAGTCACATTGTTGTTACCGACGACTACTCAAACTACCCTGAAGTAGCAACACTGCCAACTACCTCCAGCAAAGCTGTAATCACCTACCTGAAATCAGTCTTTGCAAGACATGGGGTTGCATCTGAACTGTACTCAGACAATGGCCCGCAGTTCTCAAGTTCCGAATTCCGATAGTTCGCTAACGACTGGGGACTCCGACACAACATTTCCAGCCCCAACTACCCAAGGTCCAATGGCTTAGCAGAGTTCAGTCAAAATCGTCAAAGGTCTGATGAAAAAGGCACACGTTGGAAAGGAGGATTTCCTAAAAAATCTGATGATCTTCCGCAGTGCACCACTGCAGAACGGACTTTCACCTGCACAAATGTTGATGGGACGTCGCATCAGAACCAACCTACCCATCCATGAGGACTTGCTAACACCCAGAGGTGCTCACAAAGTCACTATTTGCAAAGGAAAAACAGAAAGACAGACAAAAAAAGCAACACGGTAAAAGTGCAAGACACTTACCTGAACTGAAACCTGGAGATCATGTACGACTCCGAGACATCACTACAGGAATCTGGATGCAGCAAGGGTGTGTGCAGAGAGAAGTTGCACCGCGATCCTATGAGATCCAAACGGAGCATGGATCACAACTGAGACGAAACCGAGTGGATCTAAGGCTTCAGCCATTCACTCAAGGGACTGAGGATCATCAGGAGGATACTGCTGAAGCGTCAAATGCCTTTAGAAATGGACAATTCAATCAGAATACCCTGACTGACAATGCTGTCCAACTATTTCAGGAAGCACTTCAGCAGAATGACCAAAAAAGACTGTCAGAGCCCCTGAAAGGCTATTGAGTAGCTTGGATGAAAGGTGCCCAGGGGTGCCCAGAGTAAACGGCCTGCTCCTCAGTCTCAGTTGCTAATATATGCATATTATTATTAGTATTGGATAGAAAACACTCTGAAGTTTCTAAAACTGTTTAAATGATGTCTGTGAGTATAACAGAACTCATATGGCAGGCAAAAACCTGAGAACAAATCCAAACAGGAAGTGAGAAATCTGAGGTTGGTATACAGTGCCTTGCGAAAGTATTCGGCCCCCTTGAACTTTGCAACCTTTTGCCACATTTCAGGCTTCAAACATAAAGATATAAAACTTTATTTTTTTGTGAAGAATCAACAACAAGTGGGACACAATCATGAAGTGGAAAGACATTTATTGGATATTTCAAACTTTTTTAACAAATCAAAAACGGAAAAATTGGGCGTGCAAAATTATTCAGCCTCTTCACTTTCAGTGCAGCAAACTCTCTCCAGAAGTTCAGTGAGGATCTCTGAATGATCCAATGTTGACCTAAATGACTAATGATGATAAATACAATCCACCTGTGTGTAATCAAGTCTCCGTATAAATGCACCTGCACTGTGATAGTCTCAGAGGTCCGTTAAAAGCGCAGAGAGCATCATGAAGAACAAGGAACACACCAGGCAGGTCCGAGATACTGTTGTGAAGAAGTTTAAAGCCGGATTTGGATACAAAAAGATTTCCCAAGCTTTAAACATCCCAAGGAGCACTGTGCAAGCGATAATATTGAAATGGAAGGAGTATCAGACCACTGCAAATCTACCAAGACCTGGCCGTCCCTCTAAACTTTCAGCTCATACAAGGAGAAGACTGATCAGAGATGCAGTCAAGAGGCCCATGATCACTCTGGATGAACTGCAGAGATATACAGCTGAGGTGGGAGACTCTGTCCACAGGACAACAATCAGTCGTATATTGCACAAATCTGGCCTTTATGGAAGAGTGGCAAGAAGAAAGCCATTTCTTAAAGATATCCATAAAAAGTGTTGTTTAAAGTTTGCCACAAGCCACCTGGGAGACACACCAAACATGTGGAAGAAGGTGCTCTGGTCAGATGAAACCAAAATTGAACTTTTTGGCAACAATGCAAAACGTTATGTTTGGCGTAAAAGCAACACAGCTCATCACCCTGAACACACCATCCCCACTGATAAACATGGTGGTGGCAGCATCATGGTTTGGGCCTGCTTTTCTTCAGCAGGGACAGGGAAGATGGTTAAAATTGATGGGAAGATGGATGGAGCCAAATACAGGACCATTCTGGAAGAAAACCTGATGGAGTCTGCAAAAGACCTGAGACTGGGACGGAGATTTGTCTTCCAACAAGACAATGATCCAAAACATAAAGCAAAATCTACAATGGAATGGTTCAAAAATAAACATATCCAGGTGTTAGAATGGCCAAGTCAAAGTCCAGACCTGAATCCAATCAAGAATCTGTGGAAAGAACTGAAAACTGCTGTTCACAAATGCTCTCCATCCAACCTCACTGAGCTAGAGCTGTTTTGCAAGGAGGAATGGGAAAAAATTTCAGTCTCTCGATGTGCAAAACTGATAGAGACATACCCCAAGCGACTTACAGCTGTAATCGGGGGCTGAATAATTTTGCACGCCCAATTTTTCAGTTTTTGATTTGTTAAAAAAGTTTGAAATATCCAATAAATGTCGTTCCACTTCATGATTGTGTCCCACTTGTTGTTGATTCTTCACAAAAAAATACAGTTTTATATCTTTATGTTTGAAGCCTGAAATGTGGCAAAAGGTCGCAAAGTTCAAGGGGGCCGAATACTTTCGCAAGGCACTGTATATTCAACCCATTCCCTATTGAAATCCCCTTGGGATATGAATGAATATTCACTTCCTAGGGCTTCCACGAGATGTCAACCATCTACAGAAATTTGAATGAGGCTTCTACTGTGTTATGGGACTGATTGAGAGGGGAATGAGTCAGACTACTGGCAGAGAGCCAGTTCCAGGTCACGCGCATACCACATGATATCTTCCTGCGTTCCGTTCCTCCTCAAGACACAAAGGAATTCTCTGGTTGGAACTTCATTGAAGATTTATGATAACATCCTAATGATTGATTCTGTACTTCGTTTGAAATGCTTCTTCGACCTGTAATATAACTTTTTGAAGATTTTGACAAAAACATTATCGACCATCACCAGCGTTTGGATAGGTGTACCAAACACGCTAAAAAAAGTAGCTAATTGGACATAAATAACGGACATTATCGAACAAATCAAGCATTTATTGTGGACCTGGGATTCCTGGGAGTGGATTCTGATGAAGATCAAAGGTAACTTCCCCAGAGGAAGTTGCCACCACTATTTCATTGTAATTTCCTGTCCTAGAGAGGAAATGCATGTTTAGGTTCAAACGAAGAATGATGAAGGCTACTTATACATATTCACAAATTGGGTATGAGAATTTCCACATGGAGTTGATAAACATTAACAAATAGGGCACTGAAGGCTGTCGGTGAAGCTAGCTTGAATGCTAACCTTAGCTAACATTATCTAGCTAGCTAATGTTATCAGATGTTGCTTTAAAAAAAAAAAATTACTACACCGTATTCAAAATATTAGCCAACTGGCTCTATGGCTGGTTCTGGAGCTGGTCTAGGGCACTGCATTGCAGTGCTAGCTGTGCCACCAGAAACCCTGGGTTCGCGCCCAGGCTCTGTCGCAGCCAGCCGTGACCGGGAGGTCTGTGACGCACAATTGGCCTAGCGTCGTTAGGGAGAGTTTGGCCGGTAGGGATATCCTTGTCTCATCGCGCACCAACGACTCCAGTAGCGGGCCGGGCGCAGTGCGCGCTAACCAGGTGCACGGTGTTTCCTCCGACACATTGGTGCGGCTGGCTTCCGGGTTGGATGAGCGCTGTGTTAAGAAGCAGTGCGGCTTGGTTGGGTTGTGTTTCGGAGGACGCATGGCTTTCGACCTTCGTCTCTCCCGAACCCGTACGGGAGTTGTAACGATGAGACAAGATAGTAACTACTAACAATTGGATAGTATGAAATTGGGGAGAAAAGGGGGTAAATTTTTTAAAAATTGGGCCACACTGGCCTATTGTTATATCCAGTTTTGGCATCTTCTATAAATTGCAGTGAAACAAAACTTTAAAGATCAAAACCATTCATCTTGGGGCTATGGGGGGAGCATATCACACATTTATACCATTTATAAAACTATAATATATATATTTTTAAACAGACTAGCTAAAAAATAAGTGAACATTTATAAATTATCCAATGGATTATGATAATGTTCTGGTAAAAAAAAAATGGTGCAAAAACATATGTTTGCACCCCCTATTTTAAATTTGCACCCCATATTTTACATTTATTTTAACCATTGCTCAGGTGGCCAAGTAAAACACAAGGCTGTTTGGTTCTCTGAGTCGATAAGAAGAATAACTTTACAGTTGTTTCTGATGAATAATAATCAGGGCGGCAGGTAGCCTAGTGATTAGAGCGTTGGGCCAGTAACCGAAAGGTTTCTAGATCGAATCCCCAAGCTGACAAAGTAAAAATCTGTCATTCCGCCCCTGAACAAGGCAGTTCCTAGGCCGTCACTGTAAATAAGAATTTGTTCTTAACTGACTTGCCTAGTTAATTAAATAAATAAGCCATGCCATGCTGGAGGGTGGTAACATTCAAATAAAACCCAGCCCTGAAACTAAATGTAGGCAGAAAATAATTTGTTCATTCACACGGATTTGCAGTTTGGATTTGTCACACAAGCCCAAATGTATCATACTTTGACTAAAACAATGACTTAAATCATTGTGCAACATTATGGGTAAGCTCTGGCCATTGTCTTTCATCTTGAAAAAGTTGATTTCTACTGGTTTAACATTGCTCTGTATATGAAATTAAATAAACATTGAAGCATTTCCTGTTTCTTCTGAATAAGATGGTGTTTGCCAGCCAGGTGAGCTTGATGCTTTCAAACATTTATAAACTAACTTTTTGGTCTTCAATGGACCTTCACTTCCTTCTAAGTATTCAGTTTTTCAACAAGCACCTGGTAACACAATGG
Organism: Oncorhynchus tshawytscha; assembly: GCF_018296145.1. Lineage (NCBI taxonomy): Eukaryota > Metazoa > Chordata > Actinopteri > Salmoniformes > Salmonidae > Oncorhynchus > Oncorhynchus tshawytscha. Next base: position 37,641,246 of record NC_056438.1, read on the forward strand.
AGTGAGTGTAGGAACACCTTCCTAATCTCGAGTTGCACCCCCTTTTGTCCTCAGAACAGCCTCAAATCGACGGGACATGGACTCTACAAGGCGTCGAAAGCGTTCTACAGGGATACTGGCCCATGTTGACTCCAATGCTTCCCACAGTTGTGTCAAGTTGGCTGGATGTCCTTTGGGTGGTGGACAATTTGAGTCACACGGAAAATTGTTGTGTGAAAAACACAGCAGCATTGCAGTTCTTGACGCACAAACCGGTGCGCCTGGAACCTACTACCATACCCCGTTTAAAGGCACTTACTTACTTTTGCGGGCTGGTTTCCTATCTGACCACTCCTGCACCTCGATCATGTCTCCAGGTCCACCGATAAAGTACTGGTCCTCATAGGTGGAGTTCATAGGGATGTCAAAGGGGTCCCAGGCCTGGGTCAAGGGGATCTTAGAACACTGCTTTGTCTTCTGCTCGATCTGGAACAGCAGGCCACTGTTGTACAGGTAGATAAACTCAAAGTATCTGGAGAGTGAGTGCAAAACAAAGGAAATATTAAAATGTCAAGTTTGTAATAATAGGAGAAAATGCATGTGATTTGAATCAATCATACTGTAGCTAGGTAAATAGTAGCTATTCAACAAGAAATGCAGGGTTAGTCCTTTTAACATTAGGCCTATTATATTGCCTTTTGCATTACTGATTGATCATTGATAATAACCAAGTAATTACATTATTGTTCAAGGTCTATCTATGCTGTGAGAAAAACGCTTTTCCTCTTTTGGCTCTGGCTGTTGTCATTTGTTTTACTTACATGGAACCCAAATCCGTCTGCGCGCATGCACTATCGTGCATAAATGTATTTTGTCCCCCTACACCAAAAGCGATCACGACACGAAGGTTAAAATATCAAACTCTGAACTCATGACATTAATTTGGGGACAGGTCGAAAAGCATTAATGATGTATGGCAATTTAGCTAGTTAGCTTGCACTTGCTAGCTAATTTGTCCTATTTAGCTAGCTTGCTGTTGCTAGATAATTTGTCCTGGGATATAAACAATGAGTTGTTATTTTACCTGAAACTCTTCTACTCTGACCATTAATCAACACATAAAATGGCCAACTGAATCGTTTCTAGTCATCTCTCCTCCTTGCAGGCTTTTTCATCGTTGAACTTATATGGTGATCGCATCTTTCATAGTATTACCACGACAACCGACAAAACAGTTCGTCTTTCAATCACACACGTGGGTATAACCAATGAGGAGATGGCATGTGGGTACCTGCTTCTATAAACCAATGAGGAGATGGGAGAGGCAGGACTTTCAGCGCAATCGGTGTCAGAAATAGGAATGACTTCTATTTTAGCCCTTGGCATCGCAGACGCTTGTTGTCGTGTGTGAGCAGTGTGGGTGCAATAATTGAATAACATGTATTTCTAAATTAATTTGACAGCGCACGCGACGTGTCTGGTGAGCATATTAGGCCTATTAGGGGTACGGAGAGCTTATCCAAAAACAGGGCACTGGATCAACTACTTTCATGAAGGTCAGCAGCAATGCTGACTCATAGGTCTGAACATAAAACAGTTCTAGTTCATAAAGAACACATATGCTTATTATTTAAAATATGAATTCAAAAACATTTATAGTCTTATTATATTGGTAAAGGTTCAATATCACACAAAATGTCTTAGATTGGATATTTTTGTTTCATAATTTTGCTGTTATTGTCTATTTAGGTCTGCAATCACAATGGTAGAAGGACAGCTCAAGCCATATTGACGCTTTGTAGCGGCCATCATCGGTATTTCATCAGTATCCACAATACCTAACCTTTGTTTACTTGACCTCAGCAGTTGGACAAAGGCTATTCATGAATAAAAACGAATGTTTCAAAGTAGCCTGCTTACTTCTGGCATGGTGTATGTCTTTTATTCTGTTGAAGAAGCCTTATTCTGTGGTTCTGTGCATCATACGACACCGAGGCCCGTGTATTTCGTCCTGTGTTGTGGTTGTATTCGACGGATCTGCCCTCCCATTGCAAGGGCGCAAGACAGGGCTGAACCGGCAGTGCGAAAGCTGTCTCCGGGTAGCTCAAAGCAGGTACCACCGCTCCCAAGCAAAATGCAAACACAAGAGGTACAACATGAGTCATCCTGGAGATATGGAATTAATTTAAGTGAAGGTAAAAATCATGAACTGTTGATTTCATTTGATATGTGGCAGCAGGTTGATAACACCACAGAGTCTTTGATACCGTTACACTCAAATAAAAAGCCCTTTTGTTTTTTCAGAGCAGCTCACGCAGTCGCAAATCCGTCCTATGATAATAAACATGTTTGTATAAAAAGGATACATTTACGGTAACATTGTTATATTAATTATTGTAAACATAAATAGCATGATATGTAGTCGTACCTTAGAATTTAACAAAGGAACACAGGAACATTTTGCATTTTGAAATGTACATGTTTAAAATTGATATTTGCCCACTTATCTTTATTTCTTTACAATGTATTTATATAAATGATATAAACATAAATAATAGCCAAAAAATAAATAGTCCATACATAGTATGGAACGCCGTTTGGGTCTTGACCAATCAGGACCTGAATATGACTGCAGTCACATAACAATTTATCGCGTTCATACATTTTTTACGTAGTTATTACACAATGATTACAGTATCACTCGTATTTCATGTCACAAGGATTCATCGATATGTATGCTATGATGCTGGTAAAGTTGTCTCGCGCACCTGCCCTTCCCTGGACAGTGCTGATCGTAAAAACGCTAGCTAGCTGATGGATGCAAACAATGTTCTTCCCCAAAAACACAGAAAAACGACATAATATGTTTCAGTAGCTATAGTTAGCTAGCAAAGGGGGACAGGTCAAGTAGCTAGGTGTCATCATCTAAAATAACCCTCATTTGTAAGACAGTTCTTACTTGATTAATGGTGGGCGGACCCATTTATGTGAAGCTAGCCACAATAAGGATTAGCCACAATAGTGGACTTTGCGGTTAGCCTTCAAAATAAAATGTCATTGACAGTAATGCAAATGAATACAAATAGTATAATTATGCCAAAATTCAACAAAATACAATAATTTATTGATTTGACAAAAATGTTGAAATCACACTGGATGTATTAGACTTTAGAATTGCATTGGGGGCATACTTATTTCACTGTACAGCCTACCTATGGATTGTGGATCAGTGACATGGGTTATCAGTCGTAGCACTTATTGCGGGACTCTGAAACAACTGTGAATTGAGCCACATTTATTGTACCAGTCAACCTACTATCTGTAATTGAACACTGTTCCAGAGGAAAAATAATACATTGTGGATGTTTTGGAGCTTGATAACTCTTGAGGAGGACTTTGGGGAAAAGCACTTGGGTACTGAGTAGGCTGATACCATATTTCATTGATCTCTCGTTCGTTAGGTAAGGCTGTACAGTGCAATATGAACGTCAAAACGCACAATAGTCTGACTGGGGAGGTGATTTCCCACAGTCAAAGTCCACATTGCCGGACTTTGACTGTGGGAAATCACCTCCCCAGTCAGACTATTGTGCGTTTTGACATTCATATTGCACTGTACAGCCTTATGAGCTACAACACTGTACAGCCATATGAGCTACAACGCTAATATTTCTGTAAACTCTTCACAGTTGTCTTCTCTGGGTGTCTCCGAGTGGACTGATACCCCCATTTCATTGCTCCACATTCCAACACTCCAATCATGTTTAACATTATCAAGTCTAAATATGGCATGATTTCACCAATTGTAACCTTCTGCATCACTTTCAAATAGGGAATTTTATTTTAAAGGCGAACCACAAATTCCACTATTGTGGCTATCTTCACAACACATATCCCGGTACGGTCAAGCCATAATATTGTAGTTAGATAAAGCTAGCTGGATGATTATAACGTTAGTTTTGGGCAACAGGGTAAGTAGCAGGCTAGCTATTTTTTTTTCAATAGGAGAACAACAAGTGGCTACCTAGCTAATACTTACTCACATGGATTCCTAAATCATTGCTAAGAATAATGAAAATGACTCCAGTTTCTACTGTTCATTGTTTTCAGGCTGGTTGTATTGGTGCTAGCTAGGTACCAAGCTAAAGCTAGCTAGTGTTGGATCCTGTATTTTACATTATAGCCATTACCATATATATGATTGAATATTATCTGCTGTTGGCTTGTGTGGATGTGTTATGCAACAAAGCTGACTTGAAACATTGTTAAAAGTATCAGGGCCATGGGACTTTCTCATGATGGAAAAATACAGAGAAGCATGAAGACAGGAACTGTTCAAATTAGTTGGGAGGGGGGCACATTCAGAGCGGGGTGTTGCGAGAACAAGCGGTCTTTGGTTAGATAACAGGAGCCAGGTGCGAGATAACGGTATGGAGCATGAGAGCCTGGATGTTCTTCACAAGCAACATTTATATTTATCAACAGAAGCGCCAAGAGGCGGGGACCCGCCTGAGCGCCTGCAATAGGCTGAGCAAGTTTAAACCACGCCCAGTCTCTACTGTGATAGGCCAACAGACGGGTTGGAACTGTCTATCACAGTATAAAGAATACTGTTTTACATACGTCTTGTCAGTTCTCTGTTCTGCCCTGCGTGGTATTACAGTGAGCCCGTATATACGAAAGTTGCATTTGCCATTTATTACTTAGCTAATAAAAAATACATAGTATAAAATCGGTGACTCATTGTTATATTTATCCTGATACCAGATTCGAATTTACGCAACTCTAACACTAGTTACCCCCAAAGTTATTTGCAAACATTTTTGATCCTGATCTAATATCAAATAATATCGAATGCTTACACAGACGTTTTCCCATTCGGTCGAACAAATAATGCCTTATTACCAACGCGGTACTGTATAGCAGTGACAGTGATCGTAATTGTTGCGCTTGGCTTGCACGTGCAAATTCAGCACACACAACATTCTATAATAGAACTGTGTTATTTGACGCGTCAAATTAAACGCTTATTTAACGCGTCAAGTATATTTTACACACAAAGACCCAAACGGCGTTCCGTATAATAGTGCGTAGGCTAAATTACATTATGTTTTTATTTATCTTACTGTTATCTAGATCTGTTTATGTGCATGTGTTTTTATCATACTTGTCATGAGAGGGCGGGCTTGTAAAAGTTTTGGTTCCATCAATCAGCTGATGCTAGTTTCGCCAGAGATAAAACAATTGCACAATTTCTAAACCATACTGTACCGTCTTTGACAATAGAGCTCGCCCATTGTAGTCCTAAAAACCGGACATTAGTTAGCCTACTTCTGGTTTGTTCAGCCATTGCTATACAGAAAGAATAGGGGTTTGGCACATATAGCGAAAATAAGGTCTGAGATTAACACAAGTTTGGGAGATTTTATACGTTTTGTTCTGAGATCATATCAGTCAATTAACATGACCTTTATGATTGATGAAGGCTTTGTGCTTTATGTGCCTTTTTAAAATTGCACAAAATGCGTCATAATTCACAAAAAGTGACGTTAGCTGATTAAGATTATTTAATTGAACAAAACCTATAAGATCTCCTAAACTTGTGTTTACCACATACTTTATTTTGGGCATTTAACCAAAACCCTACAAAAACGCTATTTCCCAATAGGCTTTGTTCAACGAACCATTGCGGAGTTGGTGCCTACAAAAAGACCCCATTACCTATTGCCAGAGAAGGAAGAGAGGCCCAACTCGGCGGAAAATCTGTCTCCCTCCAGTAGGTGGCGTTTTTTTTATTCGCCCACCAACCAATGAGTTTTTGTATGGCGGTAAATGAGAGTTTCGAATTTGGTTAGCAAAAACATGTATGGCTTGTTTGCTACATTCGGTTTATTGATCAAATATAAGTTTCATAATGCTTAAGTTGTTACTAGTGTACTGATATAAGTACTACACGTCACATCCCAGCAACTTTGAGAAAACACGCTGTATCGGAATTGTCTCAAGATTGCTATGCATATTCATAGTAGTATTGCGTCTCTCTCCATGGAATACAGGTGGTTGACGTCAACAACCTTCATGACATATTCAAAATAATATCACTATAATGAGATGTATCCACCAATCAAAAGATATGATAGGCGGGAGCTAGACAGCCCGCTGGGCCACTTTGTGGACAACGACTCATTGTTAGGGTGAAGAGACATGTATCTAGTTTCAAGTTTCAATGTACAGTCAAATGCCTTTCTTGCAAACTCAAAACCCAACAATGCAATATTCAATAATGTATTACTAGAAAAAAAGACACGAGAAATAAGAATAGGAAATATGAAATACACAAGTAAGTAAGTACGCATACTATACACAGGAAATATTTTAAGTAAGTTCCAATACAATATTTACATGTGCAGGGATATTGGAGTGATGGAGGTAGATATGTATAGTGGTAAGGGGACGAGGCAACAGTGTATAAGATAAACAGAGTAGCAGTAACTTGCATCTTGTCAGTATATCCATAATCTTTGCTATTGATCTCTATGTGGGAGGGTTAGGTTATAATGCCGCATTTAAAACAACTGGGAACTCGGAAATATGCCGACTTCCGAGTGTTCATGACAGTGGAGGCTCCTCAGAGGGGGAAGGGGAGGACCATCCTCAGTGAATTTCATAAAAATTTAAATTGTAAAACATTTTTAAAAGTTATATTTTGGATAAAACTATACTAAATATAATCACATCACCAAATAAGTGATTAAAACACACTATTTTGCAAAGGAGGTCTACAGTAGCCTCAACAGCACCATGGTGTAGCCGGAGGACAGCTAGCTTCCCTCTTTCTCTGGGTACATTGACTTCAATACAAAACCTAGGAGGCTCATGGTTTTCACCCCCTTCCATAGACTTACACAGTAATTATTACAACTTCCGGAGGACATCCTCCAGTGTTTCAGAGCTCTTGCAGCTTGAACTTACATGTTGTCCACCCAATCAGAAGATCAGAGAATGAATCTAGTACTGAAAGCATAAGCTACAGCTAACTAGCACTGCAATGTATAAAATGTGGCGAGTAGTTAACTCAAAGAGAGAGAAAGACCAAAGTTGAACACTTTTGAACAAATTAATTTCTTCCAGAATTAAGGAGAAGCAAGAGAGAAAGAGAGAGAGTGTCATTCTTTTTCACTTACTTAGCTAGCAAATGCAGCTAGCTAGTTTAGCCTGCTGAAACACCCTGCTTAAACAGAAGGATGCAATGTTAGCTAGCTGGCTATGACTTTCCAACACAACACTGAAACTCTTCCAAGTCAAGGTAAGCTTTTGGTATTACTAAATTATTGCCACCGGGCCCACCGGTAGCCTAAGCCTATCACTGTAACAATGAACTGGGTGAATGGAATATGAATGAGAGTCATGTAATATGCTGTAATAGAAATAAGGCCATGCTCATTTTAAAAAATGGTCCTTCTACCTCTTTAACGACACTGACCTTCTGACCTGACATCATGATTTGACCTCTTTTTTTCCCCCCAGAGTTCAAGACATCTGGGAACTGGGAAATACCAGGTGAAATAATGACTTCAGGGATCTTCAAGTTGGAAAGTCGGAGCTCTAGAAAGAAGCCTTAGTTACTAAGTTGGAATTCCGAGTTGAATGACTTAGAAAATATTGTTTTTTCCGCAGTGTCTTGAACAAATCGGAAGTCCGAGATTTCCGAGTTCCCAGTTGTTTTGAATGCGGCACCAGTTGTCTTAAATCTTTGGTTTCGCCACGACGTGGACTAATGAGGAGACGGTGGATGTGGTTGGAAGAGCACGCTTGTTTGAATTGGAAAAGCGTTGCGGTAGCTATTGATAAAGAAGAACATCAAGACGAAGCAGCTGCTTTACAAGTGGGAGCGCTATGGAGATTGTGACAGATGGTTAAATGGCGTCCCTTGAGAAGGCAAGAACAAAACGTATGTCAGGAGAAGTGCAGTATTATCATAAGAAGACGCATACTTGGAATACGGAGGGCGAATGGAGTGGAAAAAGAGAGGCAGAGTAGATCTAAGAGAGAGAGAGGGAGGAAGAGGGTGAGCTTGAGTCTTAAAAATGGCAGGACAAGGGGAGATTGTTTGTTCAAGAAGAATAGTAGAAAGTGTAAGCAGAGTGAGCTGAAGATAGGAGGAGAAATGGAAGTGAATGAGGGAGAAGTATCGGAGATGGTAGGTGTGGTGAAGTTCTCGGAGCCCAAGGCTTGCATCGAGGTTCAGGATGAAGATGAGTCTGACAGTAGGAGTGAAGTTTTTGGAAAAAGTGGACCCTTGCCGTTTGACTGATCTGTGGTTTCAGGGTGGTTTCAGGGTTGGTGAAAACACAGTTGGATGCTGTGGACTCAGTGAGGGTAACCAGAAGTGGTCTTGTGGTAATTGTTTGTGTTTCTGCTGGTCAGAGGGAGAAGGCGCTCCGCATTAAACGAATGGGGGCAAGAGATGTGAATTGATTTGCTCTCAAGAAAAGGGTGCCATTGAAAGGAGTGATTACTGGTGTAGCAGTAAATGTAAAAGTTGAGCAACTGAAGAGGAAGATTCCCGGTGTTTGTGATTCTTGTCGTTTTGCGCGACGCAAACAGGGTGGCGTGAGTGGTGAAACAGAAGTCTGTTCTTTTGAAAGTTAATGTTGAGTCTATGCCCGACAAAGTGATATTAGGCTATATAAGTTATCCTGTACGTGCTTTTGTGCCGAATACATTACGTTGTTACAGGTATCAAGCTTATGGGCATGTGGCAGCAGTGTGTAGGAGGGAGGTTTCTAGGTGTGAGAAGTGTGCAGAAGGGCATGAGACAAAGGAATGTGTAGCATTGGGGAAAGTAGTGATATGTGCTTATTGTAGGGGTGCCCATGGGGCTGGGGAGAGGCAGGTTGAGGTTTCCAGGGTTAGAGTAGTGCAGAAGTTGTCATATGCTGAGGCAGTGAAGAAAGTAGAGGAAGATGGGTCAAGGGGGAGGGATCCTGAGAGGAGTGGTGGGAGTAGTAGAGCTGTACCATTAGAGTGATAAACCAACAAGTGATATATGTTTCAGTAAGATTGGATTTTTAGCATTTATAGCAATGGCTATCAACTGTACTGCAGGGATTGAGGTTTTGGTGGCAGCTCCAGAGCGGTATTTGGGTGTGCGAGACTTGATATCATAAGAGTTACAGGGTGTGTTAAGTGGTGGTTTTTCTTTTCAGGTGTTTGACCTGAAACTAAATAGTTTTAAATAGTGGAGTAGGGTGGTGTTCTTGTTTATTATGTGATAATTTTTTGGGTGAGAGTTGTGTTAGATGGCAGGGTATTTGTTTATTTATTTATTTTTTCAAACAAAGTAGAAGGGAGTTGTACTCCAGTCTAGTAGGTGGCGGTAATGCAAAAAATGTTGGTTGAAAAAGAAGTTAAACCTCACCGAAGAAGAAGTGGACTGATGACGTATTGACCTAAGATGGCGAAAAAACTGCTTAGGAAATCTCCTTCGTCCTCAAATAAATTCAATAGTGCAAACATGACGGATGATTTTCAATTACATCTCGACTCAAGCGACGACGACGCTCCAGAAGAGGTGACCTTCGAAGAGTCAAAGGCTTCTGCTCTACGGAGCATGAAAAATGCGTTGGAGACGTCCAAAAGGTACAGGCTAGCTACCTGCTAATGCTAACTATCTCCTCATGGTACAGTAGTATGTTTTTCAATTAGAGTAACGTTGATGAAACCACGTTTTTTAAAATCGAAAACCAGAGGTTTTAGGCTTATTTATAGTAAAACACAAATTCTGGTGTTCATTTTTACAGTACATTGCAAAAGTGATATTTTGGTCTTTCAGTAGTAAATCTAGTTCATTTTGCCCACCTAGCGGTTCAACTCGACTCTTGAAATCGTGATGTAGAAAAGGTGCCTCTAAATTAGGGTTCCCAAATTTGGCCCCCATGTTTTCTGAGCAAAAAATGTAAAATTTTTGTTGGCCATAAAATACTCCCAAATGTAAATCATTTCCTGCTGTTTTTACAATATGTTCCCAAGTATTCCCACGCGTAAGAGACGTGATCATTTACAAATAATAATTGATTGGATTTATAAAGCAGTTAAATACCAACTGAGGTACTGAAAGCGCTTTACATAGTAGGGGAAAACTCAGCGCATCCACCATCAATGAGCTGCACTCATCTCTGATACATGGCAACCTTTTTGTGTGTCAGAACTCTCAACACACATCAGCTGTCAGGAGGAGAGGTGAGGAGTTGTATGCCAATTAGGAATGAGGGGGATGATTAGGTGGCCAGGTTGGGAATTGGGGCAAACACCCCTACTCTCACAATAAGCACCATGGAATTTATAATGACCAGAGTCAGGACACCCATTTTTACCTCCCATCCGATAGACGGCACCCTACACAGGACAATGTACCCAAATGTAAGAGGTTTGAAATGATCGTTTGTCAAATATGATCTGTTTAGGCTTCTTACGGTCAATTTGCAGACTAAAGATATTTTATGTTCTGGCACCCTGACCATCCGCTCAAGAAAGAAAATGGCTCATGGCTGAAGCTAGTTGATGATCCCTGCTCTAAGTCATACTCATCTCAGGGGAGGTGTTTGGTATAAAATACACTTCCATCTATATGTGCTGAGTGGTACCGACTCAAGGCTTGCTATAAAAGCAGATGACAGCGTGCCTTATTTGGTAATGGTCTTGGTAAATGAAGTGTGCAAATATATTCTGCATGATTCTTCCTTGACTAGACCACTGACCTTACACAAGATTCAAAAGGCATTAAGGCACATTTCTGCCCATGACTAAATTCAATGTTTTTGCTTACCGTTTCATACGATGAGGTTGAGGATTATGTTTGTTTTTATATTTGTAGCTACATCCGTCATAAGAAATTGATGTTAATGGTGGTCATGTCAACTCATATTTTTCCAAACCGCTATGACTGACTGGTCTGCTCAAACAGTTGGCTCATAGTTCAATGATTGTGAGTTCTAATCCCATATGGGGAAGATCTTTTTTCAAATCTTTTACTATATCCTGTGCCCACACACTTCTAATTCTAAAAAGTGATCGCATACCTGTGAGGGGTCACCCTGGTAGGAGTTTTAGGTTTTTACATAGTACCCAAGACCAATCGGAGTAAATTTGACCATTGGAAAAAGCGCTAGTGCGTAAATACTGCAGTCCAGGTTGGATTGAATTGAGCCCTAAATTTAAGCTATGATTGCATTTTCTTCCCAACACGATACCGCGATAAATGTGAGGCCACATTTCAAAGATTTATTTGAATTTACACCGCAAGTGGCAGTAGATGTCTAGGAACTCGGCACCTTACCACTGTGAACTAACTGTCTAGAGCCATATTTTCTCACAATGCTCATTTTATTAGCAGAGCGTGCCAGTGGACTTCTGGTAAGTATGCTTTAGTGAGAGAGTATTGGGATATTTATGAGCAATTCCCCCCACCCACAACTTCTCACCTGAATTCATTTTTGGAAAATGTTAAGGGGTTGGGCAAAGGCTGAAATTGGGGTTGAGAGTTACCCTTCAATGGCCAGCCTGAGGTAACGCATTAATTTGTTCACAGAGAAAAGGATTTGCTCAAAGAAAAGCGAAGGAAGAGACAGGAACTGTTTCAAGAACAGAAGGTAGGTCCATGTCTCAATGTTCTCAATATTATTAGCCCAGTAACGTTGACATTATGTCTGTCACAATTTAATCATAATCATTTGGTGGGTGCTTATCAAGGTTTCCATTATGACAATGTGGCCGCGGTCCGGCAGCATTTTAATTTACCGGACCCATATGCATTGGGTGTGTAACCTGATTACATCAACTGGTAATTCCATAAATGAATAGGCTAAAAAGCAGAATTTCGCATAGTTTTTTTTTTTCTTTTTCTTCTCCCGGACAATTTTATTTAAATCGGCTTTTCTATTTTGTTACAGCCAAAAGCCGTCTATTACCCTGGTGCTTGTACATGTGTGAAATAGGACATATTTAAGTTTGTACTATACGCAGGTGTGAACTGGATTTGTTTTTTGCATATCCCAACTCCCCGTTAGACCAGCCATTATCCGCGGCAACCCTGGAGCAATTAGGGTTACGTGCCTTGCTCAAGGGCACAAACGTATTTAACCTTGTTGGCTCTGGGATTCGAACAAGCAACCTTTCGGGGACTGGCCCAACAATCTAACCGCTAGGCTACCTGCCGCCCATTTACTGTGCGCAGTTATATTTGGCACAATGTGTGTCAGAAGTAAAAGAAAATAAGTTCATTTGCATTAAGGCAGTGTTTTGAGGTTTTCTATTTCTCTCAACTTTCAGTTACCAAGGGCTCAAAGGGTTATAATTTTGATGAGCAAATTTCTCTTCCGTGTTGTTCTGTACAGAAAAGAAGACTTCTCCCTGCACATATTCTAGAAGAAATTGACACAGATCCATCAAAGTAAGTGCACATAAGCCTATATCCCAATATGCAACAATTATGATATACCTTTATATTGGCATATGAAACTAACTGTTCCTACCCATCTCTTTAGAAAACAGAAGCTACCTGGAGATCAAGGTAGATATGTTAACCACCTCAGATTATTTAAGTAGCCGTCTCGTTTCTTCCTTATTGAAATGATCATTTACCTTTCAATAAATTGTTAAATGGCTATTTCTTCAGTTTCTAAAACTAAATTGGTTTATTTTATTCTTTATCCTAGCTGAAAGCAACCATGAAGAGGCAAGCTGTTCATGGGAGGAGGGGCGCGAAGGATCGAAAGAAGGGTATGAGAAAGAGACGAAGAAAGGATTCAAGGGAAATATCCGGAGGTAAAACTGAATTCTGGTCCCATAGTCTTGATCTTTTGACAATAATTGGGCAAAATATATTTGGGCTGGCTGTATAAATGCAGCCATAAAGGCATGTCTAACATGCTACACTAGATGTATAACTTTTGCCCTGCGTGAGATGAGCCCATTTATTTAATTGAAACCTGGACATAAGAAGCGTGGCTCTGTAAGAAGCTTGTGGTGGTTCTATTAACTTCTTGCGTCGAGCCATCCCGGATCCGGGATCGTGAATACAGCCTCAAAGCTCATTACCATAACGCAACGTTTAACTATTCATGAAAATCGCAAATTAAATTAATATGCTAGCTCTCAAGATTAGCCTTTTGTTAACAACACTGTCATCTCAGATTTTCAAAATATGCTTCTCAACCATAGCAAAACAAGCATTTGTGTAGCAGCTAGCGTAGCATTAGCAGGCAACATTTTCACAAAAACCAGAAAATCATTCAAATAAAATCATTACCTTTGAAGAACTTCAGATGTTTTCAATGAGGAGACTCAGTTAGAAAGCAAATGCTCAGTTTTTCCTGAAAGATTATTTGTTTAGGAGAAATTGCTCCGTTTGGTGCGTCACGTTTGGCTACCAAAAAAAAAACGAAAATTCAGTCTTCAAAACGCCAAACCTTTTTCCAAATTAACTCCATAATATCGACTGAAACATGGTAAACGTTGTTTAGAATCAATCCTCAAGGTGTTTTTCACATATCTCTTCATGATATATCATTCGTTGAAAGCCTCCTCTCACTCACTGGATGACTGCGTGCAGCTTGTAGATTGCGCACCAATTTAGACAAAGGACACCGGGCGGACCCCTGGTAAATGTAGTCTCTTATGGCCAATCTTCCAATGATATGCCTACAAATACGTCACAATGCTGCAGACACCTTGGAGAAACGATAGAAAGGGCAGGCTCATTCCCGGCGCATTCACAGCCATATAAGGAGACAATGGAAAACAGAGCTTCAAAAATTCTGCCCATTTCCTGGTTGAAGTTTCATCTTGGTTTCACCTGTTCTGTGGCACTCACAGATAATCTTTGCAGTTTTGGAAACCTTAGTGTTTTCTTTCCAAAGCTGCCAATTATATGCATAGTCGAGCATCTTTGTGACAAAATATTGCGCTTAAAACGGGCATGTTTTTTTATCCATAAATTAAAAGAGCGCCCCCTATATCCAAGAAGTTAAGAATGACATGTGGCTCCCGCTCGAGAACACTTGATAAAGTGGCTCACGCTCTGCAAAAGTTACTAATCCAGTGTAGAAGCTAAGAACCTACTGTTTTTCACAACGCCCCATGTAGCTCCCCTGTAAAGGTTCACGACTAGGCAAGCATCCTTTTGAAAAACTCCATTCTAATGCTTCTCTACTAGGAATGGTCCATTAATGACACACGCCTCTTGTTTCAGTCTGAAGGGTAACTACAGCGTAATGCGGGTGGCGGACCAATCTTCAAGCAACTCCCAACAGCAGACAGCCATGGATTTCATACAGGCCAGACTGTATGGCCCGGGAAGTCAGAGGACGACAAGTATGAATACTCAGAGTTTCCGTTTGGAAAATGTGGCGCTGGACATTTGACCAATAGCATTTTACCCATATGCATTGGGTGCGTAACCTGATTAGAGCGCCCACAATGACAGATTACATTTCGATGATGGGTATTCATCTTAACAGCTGATGCAACAGATCAGAATGTTTTGCTTTAAAAAAATGTAATAACAATTTCTTCATGATAAGTGAATGTTTGTCCCATAGGAACATGCAATTAGCGGGAAAACAGTTGTCAAAAGCGCACCACACATGCGAGACGTTTCATGGGACAGATGAAAATATCTGTTTGAAATTTAGAGAGGGGAGATCTGGTTGACGAAAGAGTTGATTTGTGGGCCTCTAGAGATCCTGGTTCGAGTCTAGGCTCTGTCGCAGCCGGCCAAGACCCATGGGGAAAAAATTCCCAGAAATGTACGCACAAAAAGCTCTCGTGTGCAAATTTGTTTCATCCCTGTTAGTGGGCATTTCTCCTTTGCCAAGATAATCCATCCACCTGACAGGTGTGGCATATCAAGAATCACATCTGTGTGCTGAGGAGTATTTCTATCTGTAATAACCCTATGCTTTAAGGCCCACCCATGGCTGCACCTCTGCCCAGATATGTGAAATCCATACACTAGGGCCTAATGAATTCATTTCAATATATGAACTGTAACTCAGTAAAATCTTAAATTGTTGCGTTTGTTTTTGTTCAGTTTTGTAATGTTAATTACCTATCACATTACACATTTAGTAATGACAGAATGCATTTGAAACTTCACACAGTTAAAGCTCGACTTAATACAATTATTTTATTGATAGGAGTGGGGGAAAAGTGCTGGTGCACTTATAAAAGCCTATTTCACACCATAGCCTTCTGAATTTGCAAGAGTTTTTTTTCCATTTTGATTTCGGCACAAATGAAAATGTGGCACTGACTCGCCCATGGATTAAGGTTTCAGCATTGTCACAATGAAGAGTTCGGCGTTGGACTAACTACCTGCGCTAGCACGCGCAATTACAAGTCTGCTACGGTTAGTGGCAGACATCCACTTTTGTAGTGCAGAGGAAGCCTGAGCTGGCTAGCTTTAGAAAATTGTGAGTAGATCTAGCTTCCACTGTAGTATACTCCTGTTCTAATATCAGCAATTCTCTCTTTGCTGCAGACAATGAACTTCTCTCCCTTCAAAATAAGAGAGGCCCAAATAAAAGTGCAGCCATGCAGTTTGTGAATAAGAAATGGGGTGAGTTTCCTACATCCTTCAAGCTGTGGTTGGCTCAGTTCTTCCAGTCAATACAATTTCTACATGGCTGCCACGACTTAAAATGCATCAGTAGTAATGTGATTTATGGAATTGCATCTGGCTCTCTTTGGGTCACACTGCTACTCAGTTTACTAAATGGTTTTGTATAAAGTATGTTCTCTGGGAAGGATTACTTACCCATGATGTCATATCCTTACAGGCACAGAGAAGAAAGCAAAGGCGGAGAAGTTGAAGAAGCAATGGATTCAGAAACAGAAGGTTCCCTCAAGCTGAGCAAATAGGGAAAATATGGGGTGGACACCAATCGGGTAATCGCCCTTTCATTCTGCCCTGATCTGAAGGTGCTGGATAAGTTGAATAATTATGGTTATAGATCAAACTAGCCTTCTGATTTGGGTCAAAGTGCTTTCACCTATCCAGGCCATTGAGGAGCTGGATCAAGCATCTCCGAGTAGAAGTGCTGATCATGTAATTTGTCATTGTGATGTAAAAGAGGAAAACCGAACCAGAACAACTACTCTGATACAATTGATAAATGACTGCCAATCTGAGTTAAGTAGACCAGCTTTTTTATTTTATTTAAGTTGCACCTTATGTGGAATGATCCCAAAAACTCTTTGAAGTTGGAGCCTCTAGGGCAATTCATGCGGATGTTAGAGGGCCTTTTTACTGAAGAATGCGATTTCCCCCATATGATTGTTTTGCTTTTCATGTAGTGTAATTGGTGTGTGACACACAATGAATAAAAATGTAAATGCCACATGTAAAGTGATGGTCCCATGTTTCATGAGCTGAAATAAAATATCCCAGAAATTCACACAAAAAGCTTCTCATTGTGTGCACATCCCTGTTAGTGAGCATATCTGACAGGTGTGGCATATCAAGAAGCTGATTAAACAGCATGATCATTACTAGGGCTGTCCCAGACTAAAGAAAATCTTGGTCAACTGAGTTGTCCTGTTCTGTCAATGTTTAAATGTATTGTTCCACAGTCACACACCCTGTGTTTGAATAAAATCAACTACATATACACTGAGCTGGGCTGATGCTTTAAGCACACTGTTTGATTATATAAGACCAATGACGATGGTCACTGTTGAAGAAAAAATTACTGTGACTGGCGCATGTTGTCTCGCTATCTTCCCTACTGCAGCGAAATGGCAACACAGCAAGTGTTTATTGCGCTGTCAATGCTACAATTTCAGCCATTTAGTTTCTGTCTGAAGTTCTGTTACTAAAAAACTTCCCTATTCCCTCAACTCTTGCTCACTTTGTGAAACATGACAGCGTTGCATGCAACCAATAGGGCCTCATATCAATAAATTGATTAGTCCTAAATCTGCCAAATGGATGCAGAGGATGTGAAAATCGAAATATTTACTGGTTGCTCAGGAGGGAAAGGGACGTCAGATCTGTGGAAGACATTTGACATAGTTATGGAAACTACTAGAGGTCAAGGAAAAGGAGAGTATAAGAACAAGTGTTGCATGAGTATTGTGTTCCAAACAGTTTGTTAGATTACAATATATAAGATACTTTATACAGCAGACTAAACAGTTGCATGCATTTGTGAATTGTGGTTTAAGCTAATGTTAATTTTAAAACAAAAAAATAGTTGATTGCATTTCAAAGCATGAATGTCTCATATGCTGTGTGTTGGCATGAACGATAGATACTTCTGATGTATTGAAATAGAGGCCAAAGTAAGTTACGGTATTAAGACTGAACAGGACACGTTCTTAGGCCTACAGCTCGATGGTGGTTATACAAGACTACTATACAAAGCCTACTAATGTTGATAAGAAAAATGTGCTGTTAGATTACAATATTGTTTTTCTGCCTGTTTGGAAAAGTGTAAACTAAGTAATACCAGTCTGTTCTAAGGAAAAAAATTGTAATGCCTTTTAACAGCATAGCAAAGATTAAAAACCGCCGAATCTGTGAAATCGCTTTCTCCGACATTTTGCCATTGCATGAGGCTTGGTGCTCACGAAATCAGTAGGCCATTACACTCAAACAGGCAACAGAAGCAAGATCTGTCTTATGTCAGATATATGGATAATTAATAAAGCCAGGCACACTTAAGTTAGGCTATTGATTATAGACCTCAACCTAATTGAGGAGAGAGGAAACCAACTTAATCGGCTTAGCCAAATTGGCTAAAGCAAGGGCTGCTCCCTCCACAGCATTGTTCTCAATCCAGATATGCTGGTTAATGCTGTTATTATGCACATAACATAGGGAAAGGCGCCAATTCTACACCGAACTGAAGATTGTGCGTTGCACCATTATTTTTTACATAATATAACCATATCAATTATCTGGCAATATCTGAAATTATGTTTATTTCTATACCATAAGCCACCTCTCATTTTAGAGAATTTGTCTGAACCACCAACTGGCATCACAACCACGTCAGCCCAGGACCTCCACATCTGGCTTCTTTGCCTGTAGGATCGTCTGAGACCAGCCACCCAGACGAAACAGGAGTATTTTGGTCTGTAATAAAGCCCTTTGTGGGGAAAAACTCATTCTGATTGGCAGGGCCTGCACCTCTTCCCAGTCATGTGCAATCCATAGATGAGGGGCTAATACATTTTTAATTGACTGATTTCCTTATATGAACTGTTGCATGTTGTTTCTTTTTGTTCAGTATAGATATGAAGAGTGCAATTGTGATGTTCACGCAACGCTCATCTGCAAAAGAGACCTGTGGTCTCAGTATGACTCCGTTTTTTTTTTTTAAAGTCCAGGGAGAAATTTCAGATTTAATCCAAAGGATGTCGCCTGTAACAGCAGCCTGCATTGGAAATTTGTCTTCAGCGGCAACCAGGCGAATCTGAATCAACCGAGACCAGACTGAAGCATGGGATGAAACTGCAGCCCAAGTGGATATGTCAAAGCTGAGTCCCAGATATGTTTGTGCCATCTTGCCAACTATGTCATTGGTTCTGCCCTAAATGGCACCCCATTCCCCATTTAGTGCACTACTTTGACCTGGGCCCATAGGGCTCTGGTCTAAAGTAGTGCACTATATAGGAGGGAAAAAAGGAACCATTTGGGACAGACTTATCTATGTAAGATTGGCCCAATTATCTTAAGATCAAAGTCACAAATGTTTTTATACGGTATATCATGCAAAATGATTTCTAAACAGAAAGATGTGCTAAAGGAAAGAATGGTGTGATGATCAGACACTGAGGGACAGTTTCCAAGACAGACTATAAATGCCCAATGCGTTAGCATTTACTTTTAGCCAGAATACATACAGCCTGAGAATGTTCAGTGGATTAGATCCCATGTAATATTATTCATTGTGATCTGAAAAGCAAAAACAATCATAAATCACAACTTCTACTGTGAGATGCTCCATAGGCCCCTGCTTGTGGTTTCTCTGCGTCTGCAAGCACTAAAGCACAGTTGCAATGTCGCCTTCCTAGGTATGTTTTTTATTTTATTGTAAACGTGGTAACCACAGTGCAGTTGACAATACTATTTTATTTTCTGTTTTGCTGTTGAGAGTACTAAAAGGAGATCCGGTCAACAAAAACTAGGAAAGAGTAAGGCCGGGATTCAAGCTAAGGCACGTTGTAGACAAGCTCATTGCAAGGGAACAATTTGCCTGTTGAAAGGCAATGTCCCAGACGCTGCAGATGTTGGCTCAAGTGCTTTACAGTCGCCTTTGATTCCCAGTCCAAGTCTTTCTGTTAATGACAAGTTTTCTGACAAAAGCAGCCTAAGGGTTTTTCACACCTGAAAATGGGCATGTTCGATATCCAGATTTTGCAGAGTATAGGCTCATTATAGTAAATTGGTAGGTTAAAACCCTTCTCCAGGTATTGGGAAGGTCTCTGCAGAATCTTGACGCTATCTCAAACATGCCATTATCCAAACATTTGCTTCACTGGGATGTGGTTAGCTATGAAAAGGCTAATTGGGGGGGGCAAGGTTAACCTTACACAAGCCTGCTCTTGACCAAGTTCGCCATCACAAGCTGAGCTATGGTAAGCCCTGGGCTAGCATCAAGCTGCTATGGTTATCCCCAAACCAGGACAATACCCATTCTGGGTATTGGCTAACATTAAATCATGAGCACTTAGGCACTAGCTCGCTACCGGTTCAACACAAGGCTAATCTGCTAAACATTGAGGGATTTAAAAGTCTGAAAAGCCCTTCATTACAGACACATGTTCATTTAGAACTTAACTGAGACAATCTCAGCAGTCAAATCAAGAAAGGGCTCATGAGTTCTTCATGGCTAAAAGGATATGATGCCATGAATGAATACATTAGGAAAAAAAATGTCATAACATATCAGACCTGCTGTGCAGTTGGGGGGGGGTCAGGTATGGAAAGGGTTAATTAAACTTCTCAACCACAGTATAACAAAGTTTCAGAGACTAACACCACAAAGGATTCTAAACACTCAAGTGTGAAGCTTTGAGGGTAGATATTTTTTCCTTTCTTTTGGTAGCTAAATAGTTAATGATTGATATTTTATTCATAGAAATGTTAACATGTACACACGCTGACACTTGTCACTAGTAAGGAGTGGTGGGATTGGGACCTTTATTATTTGGTGGAATTCACTCTTGCCGGCGCGCAACAAATATACTGTGTATGCAAGTAAGAATATAATTAGCTAGAATAATAAATCACCATGCCTTGTAAACCAGGAAGTGTTAACAGAGCCTACCCACCCTCCCCCACCTACTGCCCCTCCCCAAAATAAACAACATTTTTTTTTAAAAAGAAAGACAAGACTGTAGATTCTCTCACTGGCTTCTTCAATCTTCAAGCCACATGTGTCACCAGTCACTGATGCCATGGGGTTTGGGTGTGCCTTTTGCGCCACCAAGGAGTTGGTTTCTCGGGGTGGGAATCAGCTAGCGTACTCCAAACCCAGGTGCAAATGCACTAGAATGGGTCGGAATACTCACGTCTTCTGTGGGCCTGGCTTGCCTGGTAGGTATAGTTGGTCAGGGGTTTAAACGGACCACGTTTTGGGTTGGCAAATGAAGTGTCAACATATGTTGACTGGGTTGGTGTTATGCGGTCACTGGAAAGCCGTTCCTTGTTCTTCAGACCAGGGTGCTCCCACCTTCGCACAGTAGTTTGGGCATATGAAAATCCTGCATGGTTTGCCACAGTCACACAGATCAGAGAGGTGAATTTACTAGTTGGCTAGTCTTTGCAATTTCCCCCTTCTCCCCATCAACCAAAATTACGTGGGCAGACTTGCATCAGGGTTCCTGTGAGGCTTGGGCGACGTCCCGATTCTCCACCCTATCCCAAAGAGTACACTCGTACACTCCCCTCATGGATTTCAAGGGAATGGACTGCTGTGAGGAAGATGGTGAAAACTCTTCCCAGGCATTCTTGCACCAATCCAATGCATGAGTGAACACTTCAGGAGGTTGGAGAATCTGAAAGTAGCCTTGGCTAGCCCGGGGAGTGGAGGGATCCAGATTGAGTTTGTGTGAAGGTGGGGGACCTGTGTGTGGGGGGCTAGTGCAGGTAATCGTCCACAGCAGCGAAGGCGCAGGAGCCACTTCCAGAGTGTGCCATGATGGACAGGCACTGGGCAGCCTGTCCCACAGCCTGGGCCAGAGGGGGCTGCTTGGGAAGGTTATGAGTCTCTGTGTGTGGGGGGGGTAGAAAACAGCTATGTAAGGACTACATATCACTCCCATAGTTAATGCATAACACTCAACAACACAAAAGTAGCTAAGGACACTGCTGAATGAGTAACTTGGGGTGGGGGGGGGTGAGGCTGTATAAGGGCCTTAGTGTGCACATCTTATTAAAAATCAATTAAAGACTGAATCAACAATTTTAGAGATTCATACATTTCTAACATTGGGCAATGCATTACACATCATATCCATGACATGGGCCTAGTAACTAAGGACACTAAATAAGTAAAGTCAGTTCCACATAGCACACCCATAGGCAACGCATAACACCGCCACATACACAAAACAAAAGCTATGGACACCGCCAAATGACTACTTATTAACCATGACTCAAATAAATTATGACTTCACATTTATGGCCACGTTGGTAATTAACCGCTCCCTAATTTGTTGACATTTTCAAACGATAACACCCCAGTCAACCCGAAGCTATACAGAATTAGCATTATTGTAATCAAAATGCTAAATTTGCAGGCCAGTTTCCCAGACAGAGATTGAGCCAAGTTCTAGACTAAACAGCATGTTCAATGGAGATTTTCCATCGAAAGTGCATCTTAGTCCAAGACTAGTCTTTAAATCGGTGTCTGGGAAACCGCCCCAGAGTGGACAACACTTGACTGCTGGTTGAGGAGAGGCTCTGAAGTGACAACCAGAGGTGTGGTGTACCTACCTAGAATTGCACTGTTGAGTGTGGAACACACCGGTTCCCTCTGGATAGAGTCCAGCTGGTAGCCCACTGGGCTCGTCCACGGGTCCGAGTAGGCCAGCAGACTGAATGCATCCTACAGAGGGAGATGGGAAGCGATAAGGGACATACAAATAGAGGAGAAAGACAGCCAAGAAGAACAATTTAGAAGAATGTAAAAATCATTGCAGGGAAAAGTGGGGAAAGGCAGGGTAGGAGAAACAGCTGTTAATGAGAGATGGATGCAGTGAATCAAGGTACAGTAACCTCAAATTGTACACTAAGTTCAAAATTGACAGATCATACACTGAACAAAAATGTAAATGCAACATGTAAAGTATTAGTTCTGTTTCATGAGCTGACATACGCACAAAAAGTCCCTCAAATTTGTTTACATCCCTGTTCATGAGCATTTGTCTTTTGCCAAGATAGGAGTATTTGTCTAATGAAAGCCCCTGTGGGGAGAAACTCATTCCGATTGGATGCAGCCATGGGTGGGCATAGCCCCACCCACTTGGGAGCCAGGCCCACCCATGGCTGCACCTCTGCCCAGTCATGTGAAATCCATCGACTAGGGCCTAATGAATTCATGCCAATTGACAGACTTCCTTATAGGAACTATAATTTAGTAACATTTTTGAAATTGTTCAGTGCAGTAGTGTACTGCTAGAGAAATACTGTTTTGAGATATTGGATGTAGTTATAGGCCAAGTGCAGTGCTGCGTTTTTAGACGTAATGTAGTGTGACGTACACACAAAACACTCACAGCAAAATGTACATCCAAGGTTTTACAGCCATTACATTGAGCCATTTATCGGAAGTTGTTTGAACATAATTGACAGAGTACCTTGAGCATCTTCTTGTTGACCGAGTTCTTGCCGCATTCTCGGCGTAGGTGCTCACTCATGCTCTGGAGCTCCCGGCCAAAGTGGATCATCCTCTCGATGGCTGCCTGGCTTCCCCCACACAGCTGCCTCTTGGACTGGGCTGACTCCACCTCTGTGGACACAGAACCAATCAAACTTGCACGTCACGCGAGGACATAGCATTCAGCTACTCCAAGGGATGGTTTGATAGATGTAGACCAAAGTCAATCATGTCAGTTGTACCGCCTCTTTTGTAAAAAATTACATCGGAATATAACAAATGTGCAATCTGGGAATCTATGCAATGATCATTTCAATTTTTGCTATATACAGACACCCATTGATTCTTGAATGACAAGTTATGCCTCATGAGTTTAGCACAACAGTCTTATCGTAACCCCCAAAAAGATGCACTACTCCCATTGTTTACATTCGTTTGTAAGCAATGTATAGCTTCAAAAAGTTAAAACTATCATGTGGATGTCATGGCCTGTCACTCACCCATGTCTGTGTCACAGTCCTCTGTCTGGGCTCCGTGTTTGGAGGTGCCATTGAAGAAGCCGTTGGAGGAAGACTCGGTCACTCCGTTGGTGAAGTGGTCAACCTCCATGTCCACATCAGTACTGGGGGGGTGGGTAAAACAGTAGGTGTGTTTGAGTGGATCCGTTTTAAAGATTAGAAATTACACTTTATTTTTGATAGACAAAAATAAACATTCATACATTTCAATAAACATTGACACCTCCTCAGATCCCAAAAAATCCCAAAAGTCCCGAAAAAGTCCCAAAAAATAATTTATATTTCAATAAAGCATTTGATTCTTCCATTCTCATAGATTTGGAATATCAGAGTTCTAGTACTTATAATCTTGATAACATAAATTAGTTATTAGAACTGCAAGCCGATTTGTAAATCCGAAGTTTTGCTCAGTCCCACTGCAATGTAGTCGATCTTAAACCTGCGTTTTTTGGTTACGTGATACGTTGTGTCAATACCTTGTTTTGCAGGTAGAAGTTAAGCAGGCTGTGCAAGACTGTCAGTATTGACCGTTTTTTAATTTTCTCTAGTGTTGGATGCATGTTGAAGCGTTTACAAGCAACTAGTATTGAGTAGGGTGTTCAGTACATTATAGCCTTGTGCATGTTCCATACCTGGCGTTGGGCTGCTGCAGGCTGTGGCTGCCATTGAGGGAGCTGAGCTCAGCAGCGGGGGCAAGGAGGGCTGGGCCCGGGGGGCAGGGCTTGTGACTGTGGGGGGAGGGGTGGGCCTTACTGGACATCACCCCATTACAACAGCCGCCATCAAATCCTGGGAAGCAACCAGGACAGTCAGATGAAAAACACAATACAAAAACACAAAAAGGTGAATGGCAAGCTAAATAAAGTGCACCTTAAGTATTTGACTAAATGAATTTGAGCCAGGACTGGGTCATGTTCATGGATAAGGTTTAGAAACGTTTAGCAACAAAAACAAGAAATGTAATCCTTTTGGACAAATGCAGGTAGTCCCTCCCTGTTTGTTAGTGCTCTTCCATTTGGTACCTATTGAACACGCCCCAGGGTCATAGTTATAACAGCACACTGTTGCAAAAACGTTGTGCAAAAAAAAAAAAAAAAAAAAAAAAAACATTTCAAAAAGTACCTTCCTGTTTTGGCCTGTTAAGTGCCTAATGAACACAACGAGATGTGTGAATATACACTGAACAAAAACATAAAATGTAACATGTAAAGTGTTCGTCCCATGTTTCATGAGCTGAATGTCCACCAGAGCTGTAGACAGAATTTAATGTTAATTTCTCCCCCATAAACTGCCACCGACGTCGTTTTAGAGAATTTGGCTGTATGTCCAACCGGCCTCACAACCCCACCAGCCCAGGACCGCCACAACCGGCTTCTTCACCTGTGGGATCACCTGAAACCAGTCACCCGAAAAGCTGATGAAACAGTTTGCACAACCAAAATAATTTCTGCATAAACCCTCAATGACGCTCATCTGTGTGCTCATCCTCACCAGTGTCTTGACCTGACTGCAGTTCGGCGTCGTAACCTACTTCAGGTGAGCATTTACTCACTTCGATGGCCACTGGAGAATTGTGCTCTTCATGGATGAGTCGCAGTTTCAACTGCACTGGGCAGATGACGACAGCGTATGGCACCGTGTGGGAGAGTGGTTTGCTGATGTCAACGTTGTGGAGAGTGCCTCGTGGTGGCAGAGGGGTTATGGTATGGGCAGGCATAAACACCACGGACAACGAACACCATTGAATTTTATCGATGGCAGTTTGAACACACAGATACCGGGACGAGGCACATTTCGTCGCGCTATTCATCCACCTCATGAGGATCTGTACACAAGTCGTAGAAGCTGAAGATGTCCCAGTTCATCCATGGCCTGAATATTCAGACATGTCAACCATTGAGCATGTTTGGGATGCTCTGGATCGAAGTGTACGACAGCGTGTTCTAATTCCCACCAATATCCAGCAACGTCGCACAGCCTTTGAAGCGTGAGAGAACATTCCGCAGGCCAATCAACAGCCTGAGCAACTATGTGAAGGAGATGTCACGCAGCATGAGGCCAATGGTTATCACACCAGATAGATGCTTTTTTATTTTAAGGCATCTGTGACTAACCAATGCATATCTGTCATGGGGAATCCACAGATTGTTCAGTGTATCATATACCTGTGAGGTAGGCCTGGGAGCCGCTTGCTTTGTGTCTGGGGCTGCTGAAGGGGCGAGGTGAACCTGTGTAGCTGTCCTGGGACTTGGGGCTGCGGCCTCCCAGGCAGCGCACCTCGCTGTCCGTCCCATTCACCATCTCGATGAACTGTCTCACCCTGAGAGACAGTGGGATTAAGTGGACAGGGGGAGGGTTACAAAGATCAGGCCTATCCAATACAACAGTCAAACCATCAACCACCACATTAAAAATACAGCATCAATCAAATACAGATATACCAACAACCAAATATACTTGGCTGCACATCAATGTACAGTCTTGCCATTAAATGGTAAGTTCAGGAATTTACAACCACTTCCAGGGTGAGGAACCATCTAACAAGTTGTAATATCCTGAGCTTCCCCTTAAGAGGTACGGTTCCTAAATGTGCCAATCCCTTGCAGTTACTCACTTCAGCATAAATAAGAGGTTGGGGTTACTCTCCAGTAGGCTGGGGTACAGCTGTTGGGTGGTCTCAATGGCCTCTCCCATTCTGCCTGACAACACCAGCTTCTGGATCTCTGCAAGCACATCCCATTTACTTTCATTCACATATTGGGAGGAGACTTAGTGTGGCATGGCATTTCCCCATTCATCTCCAAGGGTATGAGAGCGGAAACATTTTAAAGTGTTAGACAATCATTTATTCTAGGCCCAGTCCATTTTGGCCCCTGGCCTCTAGGCAGATGTGTCCCTAAGAAATATTGTAATGGCTCCACCTATGCCAACTACCCATCTAGTCAGTTTACATTTTGTGAATATAGCTCTAATATACACAAAGCAAATACACAAGTCAATGACCCGGACACACCCTAAACCCATCTTTCACACAAGCATGACTCACTCTGTCGGTTTTTAATGGAGGCCAGTTCCTCATGCACAGCCTGGTCTGTGGATTTGGCAAAGGCTTCGGCAGTGGCACAGTAACTATGGTGGACCAGGTAGGATGCCACCATTCTGTGGAGACAGAGGTGGGAGAAGCATAACAGCTCAGAGAGATATGATCTACAGATAACGATATGCTGCCTTCAAATGCTGTTGGGAATTTGGAAATACGAGGTTCAGACTCAGAAATACCCACTTAAAAACAAGTTGGAAAATTTGAGATATAATTTTTTTTTTTTTTTTTTTTAAATAAGTGGCAATAATACAAGTCAAACCAGTTGCAAGGGCAGATGGGAAATGTAGTTTCCATTGGTGTGTACAGCTACAAGGGAAGGTACTTACTTCTGGATCATGGACTGCCACTCTCCCTCCCTGTCCCCTATGGGGAACCTGTCGATCTGGGCCTGGATCTTAGTCCGCCACTCACGCATGTAGTCCTCGATGTCGAACACAAATGGGTGCTGGCCAAAGTTGGCATCCACCACCTCCCCAGGGGTCTGCAGCCCCACTGTGGGGTACAGGTTGGGCTGGGGACACACAAATATACTAAGATGATTTGTTAAATCACAAACTCTTAAAAATGTTGGATGCATGGTTCAAACAGATGATCTTTTGTATTTATTTATTTTCTTTCATCTAACCACTCAAGGGGAAAGTTCCATATAGCCTCTACCACAATTCAGTGAGTATATAATATAATTTCACAAGCAAGATAGGTCAAGGAGCCAAATTGATACCAGGTTTACATTCACTAGGAACCAAATGAAACTGGGAGGGACCTGCCTGAATTTGTCCGCTTAAGAAACGTTTGTTCTCCGTTGCAAAACATTTCACTACAGTGCGCAATAATGAACACTCCAGGACAGGTTGTTTTATAAGGAGCAGATCAACAAAAACATGGCGACATGGTTCAGGATCCTCATCTAACTGACTGATAAATAAACACACTTGTACCTTAGTTTAGCTGGCAGAGTTGGAGTTAAAAGAACTTTACGTTGTCAGCTGTGTTTGAGCACAAACTCTTCAGACCAGGTAGCTATTGCTCTTTCCAAAGTCAATACAATGTACTGATAGAGCAGAATTTGCCATCTATCAAGAAAGACTGCCATTACTTACATGGGGGGGTGCAACTCAATATTAGGACGGTGTTCCTAATGTTTTGTAGACTCTGTATATGGCAAAGGTAAACGATCCCGGATAAAATTTACAAAGAGGGCTATCCGTACCAAACTTTAAGATGGGCCAAAATGTGCCTGGAAATACAATTTTAAACTGGTTTAGACATGATTCTTCTCCCCCATGGCTGAGTAGCGGCAAATGGAGTCTCATATTGGCCTGGAAGAGGTGGTCTTCACTGATATGACCCTTAAACGCTTTGGTGCTATTATTGTCACAATTTCTATTTGCTCCAAAATTGAAAAAGCTGGCACTTAAAAAGAAAAATATGATTGTCCACTTAACTAATTGAATATGAACCCCCACATTATTAACTGGAACAGAATATGGAAAAATATGACCTTGACATCCCATAATCCAAACCACCAACTTACTCATTTTAAGTTTGGTCAGACAGTATAACACCAAGGAAACCAAGGGGGGTTATGTAATCATTTGATTGTTTTTGTACCTGTACCCCCCCTGAAAAATGACAACTGAATAAAAGGTTGGTCACAAAAAAAAAGCAGTTCAGGAAATAAAGTGGAAGTCATGTAATGTGAGTTATACATTGGCATATTCAATAAATAAAAACAATCCCACGACCACTTGGGTTGCATTCTCATTCGGCATACTCTGGTAGTTCCCGCCCCGTTTCACGCCTAATGAACATGACCCTGGAGTTAGCAGCGGAGGGATTTCTAAAAAGCCCGTTTCATGGTCTAACAGAGAAAAGGTCAGCTCCAGTGGAGTTGACGCACATCACCGTAGAGCCCAGAGAAACATGAATGCTGGCTCGTGACCAACAGTTTCTGCTCAATGGATTATTGTTTCGGCTAAAGCAGTCGTATTTTATCCTCAAACAAGTGGTCATTCTGCTGGTAGGGGGACAGCGCAGCCAGCTCTCAACCCCCCCACCTCAGAGTGCAGTGAAAAAAATGCAGACATGTAAATTTCACTTTTTTTTTTTAGGAACTTTAAAATGGCATAATTTCTTCAGTCTTCACATTTGTTTTCTATATCAGATCCTCCAGGCAACAAACACCATTAAAAATATGCATTGTTTACATTAAAGCTACAGTCTGGGATTTGTGAAGTTGTTCAATTAATATTCTTGATATTTACCCATTGATTCTTTAAGAATTGAATGCATAAAAGTCTAAATGAAATTAGCACAACTGTCTATCATAAGCCAAAATATCATGTTTTATTACTCCATCCATTGTTTACTTGTTTGCAAACAATGTTGTTTGTAAACAATGTTTATCCTTCAAATAGGGTTCAAACTGGTAGGCCTGATCAACAACGAGACAGCCTATAGGGAGGAGGTCAGAGACAACAACCTCTCCCTCAACATGATCAAGACTAAGGAGATGATTGTGGACTACAGGAAAAGGAGAACTGAGCACACTCCCATTCTCATCGACGGGGCTGTAATGGAGCAGGTTGAGAGCCTCAAGTTCCTTGGTGTCCACATCAACAAACTAACAAGGTCCAAACACACTAAGACAGTCGTGAAGCGGACAAAACCTATTCCCCCTCAGGACTGAAAAGATTTGGCATGGGTCCCCAGATTCTCAGAAAGTTTCTACAGCTGCACCGTCGAGAGCATCCTGACTGGTTGCATCACTGCCTGGTATGGCAACTGCTCGGCCTCCGACCGCAAGGCACTACAAAGGGTAGTGCGAACGGCCCAGTACATCACTGGGGCCAAGCTTCCTGCCATCCTGGACCTCTATACCAGGCGGTGTCAGAGGATGGCCCTAAAAATGGTCAGACTCCAGCCACTCTAGTCATACACTGTTCGCACGGGAAGCGGTACCGAGCACCAAGTCTAGGTCCAAGAGGCTTCTAAACAGCTTCTACCCCACAAGCCATAAGACTCCAGAACATCTAATGGCTACCAGACTACTTGCACCCCCCCTTTACACTGCTGATACTGTTATCTATGCTTAAGTCACTTTAATAACTCTACGCACATATACACTACCGTTCAAACGTTTGGAGTCACTTTGAAATGTCCTGGTTTTTCAAAGAAAAGCACACTGAAGATCTGGTACAACACTGGGTACTACTCCCTTCACAGAACAGCCCAAACGGGCTCTAACCAGAATAGAAAGAGGTGCACCGGGGCCTCCCACTCCTCTATCTATTCTGGTTAGAGCCAGTTTGCGCTGTTCTGTGATGGAGTAGTACACAGCTTTGTACGAGATCTTCAGTTTCTTGGCAATTTCTCACATGTAATCGCATTCATTTCTAAGAACAAGAATAGACTGACGAGTTTCAGAAGAAAGGTCTTTCTTTCTAATAATGGGCCGATGTAGATATTCAATAATACATTTTTTTAAAGCAGTTTCCAGCTACAATAGTAATTTACAACATTGTCTACACTGTATTCCTGATCAAATTGATGTTATTTTAAAATGGGGGAAGAAAAGTCCTCGTCTTTCAAAAACAAGGACATTTCTAAGTGACCCCAAACGTTTGACCGGTAGTATGCATGCATTACGTCAATTATCTCGACTAACCGGTACCCCCTGCATATAGCCTCGCTATTGTCGTCATTTAACTGCTGCCCTTTAATTACTTGTTTTTGTAGGTATTTCTCTTAAAACTGCTTTGTTGGTTAAGGGCTGATAAGTAAGCATTTCACTGTAAGGTCCTCTGATGGATTTGGTGCATGTGACACCATCTCTTGGATATCATGGAATGTTAGTCCACGCAGCTAGAGTGTGACCAATGAATGAGGGGGATTACATTGCCCTAACCCCATCCCTCAGCTGTGGATCAAAACCAGTGGCAGGGGTGTCGTTTAGTTGTTTCACATCCCAGAATGTAGCTTTTAAAGACAACATGGCCAGTGGGATAATACTTACCGGTAGATCTGTAAAGGCTATTCCTAGAGTACAAGAGAGAAGATAAAAACATCAACATACATTTCTTAATCTCTGACTGAATATCCTATTGTTGGGTACAGGAATGCATGATGCAGCATATCAATTCTATGCAAACCATGGATGTTCAATTGGACAAAATGTTGCCTCTAAAATACATTGAAGGGTGGGATGAAATGTGATATGCAAAGAAAAGTATAGAAATGTGCCTTTGAGTCAAATTATTCAGACCAGGATGAGACAGAACAATATTGTGTATCACGTGTTTGATAGTGATATGGTGTAAATAAATCGTTAATAAAAAATTAAAGGGTGGGGCACGCATTGTGTTAGTTCAGAGTGTGTACATTTTCCACTTCCAAATTCCCCCCCAATAACTCCACAAAAAGTTACTGAATGACACAGCTTAAGTTTCATAATGGATTACTACATTAATTAAATTAATTTTTATGTTCTAGAGCAGGGGTGTTCCATACCTAAGCTGTGGCCATTCTTTGTGTAGAAACAGGTGTTGTTGATGAGGTTGACGCAGCAGCCAATCACGTCACCTGTAGTGAACGTGGGGCCGTAGGGCTGCCCCGTGCCGGAGGAGCAGAACGAGTGGCCGTCATCTCCGTGGTAACCATACGAGTGTTTGTCCCAACCTGAGAAAAACCACACAGACATTGGCGTCACTCTGAAAGATGCCTCGACTTACAAACTGAACAAAAATGTAAGCACAACATAGAAAATCTTGGTCCCATGATTCATGAGCTGAGAAAAATATAGAAATAATCCAAATGTTCCATATCCACAAAAAGCATATTCCTCACCTGTGCTGGGAACAATAAAACACTACTTTAAAATGTGCATTTTTGTCAAAACACAACGCCTCCAACATAATTTTAAAGAATTTGGCAGTACGTCCAATTGGCTTCACAACCACATGTAACTATGCAGGGGGAGGAGGGTTGCTGAGGAGTATTTCTGTCTAATAAAGCTTGTGGCAAAAAAAACATTCTAATTGGATGGGCCTATGCCAGCCAGGCCCACCCATGCCAAATCCATAGATTAGGGCCTAATGAATTTTTTTTTTTTACATTGACCGATTTCCTTATATGAACAGTAACTCAGTAAAATCTTAGAAATTGTTGCGTTTATATATAATATTCTCAGTATAAGTAGCAATTCTCTATAAGATAGTACTTCATTAAACACCGAGGAAATGTGTTTGCACTAACCATCACACACTAGAAACAACACTTCACCAATGCATCTTAAACTAAATGTTCAGATTAAAAAGCCTCACAGCAGAAGATGAGTATCCGTTTTACACCTGGGTAAACTATAGGCCTATCGATCTGCCACGGCACTGATTAGATTAGAAGCTCCCATTTCAGTATAGCGTTTAAAACCTAGGACCTAACAATTATGTGCATTATGCTAATTAAGTCTCTGCTATAAAATGTCTCAAATAATTGAAGTTCTCATTTGAATTCTCATGCATGTATGTATTAGGTTTCCTAAGAATTAGCCACGTTCCATTTGACACTTGTGGGTCAAAGCTAATAACAGTTTTATTTAGCAAGTTAAAAACTAGCCATTAGTGTTTACTTAGCCATGATCTGGCACTGCTCTGTCTGCCATTTTATACGACTGCGCTGCATTGCTATGCCGTGGGCCTTTGCTGGGCCCGCCCTGTGCCCTGAAGGGTTACAGGATGCATCTCAAATGGCACCCTATATAGTGGACAACTTCTGACCAGAGCATGTGGGGCACTATGTAGGAAATAGTCTGCTATTTGGGATGCAGGCCAGTGTCAGAGAGAGACACCCTGCACTGCCAGATAAACACCCCCCCAACATGTGACCCTGCCCCAATGGTGTCATGTCAGGACAGAGAATAAGCAGCCTGTCTGGCTTCTAAGGGCACACCCACATGAGTTTCAGACAATACATACTCAAAGAAAACAGACAATCCACTGAAACACACAAGTGTATGTTCATCACCAGCACGTCTTCCAGACAATACACACACAAACCAATTCACATAATTCCCCATCACAGACAGGGACAATTCACAAACCAAACGGTCTTCCAACCCACCCGAAGACCAAGGCAGAGTGTCAACATTGACACACACAAGCTATAGCTTTCAGAGTCGCCTTACCAGGGAGTCTGTTCATGTTGACACCTTGAGCCGAGAGACCGATACCCATGTACCTGATAAACAGAAAGATAGCAGGGTCAAAATGTGATGATCCGGGCATGTTAACAGTTTTATAAAGAGTTGGTTGAACTGGCTAAGGATATCTAAACTGCCTCAAGGGAATTTCATGAATCATACCAACATGACACCCTCATGCAAATGTCAATTCCTAACTGTCCAGAGATGTGCTCAGCAATGGAAATCAGGGGTGTTCATTAGTGCACAGCATAACAAAAGTTGAATTGCAAATGAAAAAGTGTGTTTTAGACAAATTCAGGTTTTTGTTCAGTTTGGTTCCTAGTGAATACACCCTAGGAAAAAGTTGATAGGCCGATTAATGGGGTGGAGTCTAATCTCAGAACCGTTAACTATTACAGGGAACTGATGAGATGACCTTGATTGAACAAAACGTTAACTGTAGACTATGATTAGTTAAGTCAAGAGGTTTGCATGGGTAGAGCACAATGTGTGCGTGGTGCTCAATTCTGTGCAGCCATCTTACCCATCTCGGCCTTTACTGATGATTTTCACCTCAAAGTAGTAGACCCCGCAGGCAGCTGGGATGGGATGAGTGGCTCGTACGGATGCCGCATCTTTAGGGGTCTTTCCATGACCTGTGAGTGGATGGAAGCGATGGCATGAATGAAACAAGACACCCTGTAAGCAATTCAACACCTAGCTCTTACCCTTAGGCACTGCTTTAGATCTGAAACAATTGGATAGGGTTAAGTAGTACGACAGAAATTCCCCCTGGCCAATCAGACAGCAGCAATTACTACCATATTGCTTAAACCAGATCTACGAGAATGCCAAGAGGTGTGGGAATTCAGCATTAGGTGAACAGAAAAAGCATTTTCCCCTAGTGCTGAGCGATTAGTTCCTTTTGGAGGTCGATTATATATTTTTACATCACTTAGTGCAATTAATGTTGAAAAATAATTCCTATGCGGGTTGAACGCTTTAACACAGAACAATTAATAAAAAGTCCCATGATGGTAGTGAATGCTTATCACTTAACCATCATTTATTCACAGGACTTTAAAATATTTAATTCCAAGTAATCTATAGAACTGCTGCCTATGCCTTAACAAAATTACTTCAATGTCAAAGGTATACTTATGAATAGCAACTATCAAAATCACTTAGATCATACATTTCAGGTAGATACCTTGAAGCAACTGCTCTATCCCTCTCAATTGGGCATTCTGGCTTCTAGTCTGCCTCACACTAGCCTAACAAAGCAGGCATAAAAGAAACAATTGACAAGTAGGCGCGCAATGGATTATGATCATTGTAGTTCCATTTTTTCTGCACTAAACTACTGTATGTCGACTATTGGCCTGTTGTGAACTACAACTCCCTACGTCACACAGTTAAGGTTTGATCTAATTCCTGTAGAGAAATTGCGTGATGTGCGCATTGAGCTCACAGGAAAAAAATAAAAATAGAACAAGATGTTAAAGTAGTAGTTTTTTTAAAAAAACGACCGACATTTTGGTTAATCGCCCAGCACAATCTACCCCCAAGTGGGAACCATAAATACGATTTTCGGACAAATCACAATGTCGCAGGTAGTCACATCTAATTTGGGAAGGGGGACATTTGGCCCATACACTTGCATTTAGGACACCCAGAAAAGTAATTATCCTGCACCGTCTGTAAGTCAGAAATAATGTCAACCCTGAGAGTCCATTCACACCTGTGACACTAGCAACAATAACGATTACCAACAAGTGGAATTTGCGATTCAACTTCTAAATAAGAAGTCCCCCTTGAAACTGAAGCAAACTGATACAAATAGTGGAATAATGCCATATCGAGCACGCTAAACAAGGTTGGAATGTTATACAAATTCAACAAAGGCAGTAAGTAGTTCATTTGACACAAACGTAAAAGCTGTTGAAATCGCACTATGGATGTATTATAACTTTAGAATTGCATTGTGGGCTGTTAAGCCTTACCTATGGATCTTGGGACCATGAAATGGGGCATCGGCCTACTCCGTGACAACACTGAGCTAATGTGGCTCAATTCACAGTCCTAGCAGCAACAATGTTGGGATATCCCCCTCCCCAATAGGTACGGCTGTACATGGCAATATGAATGTTCAGTACGTACAAATCGTCTGAATAGAGGTGATTTTCCCACAAGAGCATTGAAGCTAATATTTGTGTGAACTCTTCAGAATTGCAATCTGTGGGTGTCAGAGTAGGCTGATCGCACTTTTCATGGTCCCAAGATCCATAGGTAATGCTGTACATTGCAATGTCAACATGGGGCTGGGCGAAATATCATATTTTACTATACTGAACAAAAATAAGACGCACCATGCCAAGTGTTGGTCCCATGGGTCATGAGCTGAAATAAACAGATTACTGAAATGACCACGTGTAACCACACCAGCCCAGAACCCCCACATCCGGCTTTTTTCACATGCAAACTGAGTGATCGTCGTCCAAGATGGTGACAACGATGCCAATTTCCACTTTGCTTCCTAATGTAAGTCAACAACCCGGTTCCTGGAAAGCTACCGTCCTGTAGGTTCACTAACCATAATCTAGCACACCAGATTCTAGTAATTAGCTGAATCAGGTTAGTTACAACTGGGGTTGTAGTGAACACAATATTTGTGCCAACGCTTCAGTTGTGTTCTGTGGGTGACAGTTGGCTGATACACCATTTAACAGAACCAAGATGGGTAACGCTGTACATTGCGTGCCTGACTACAGACTCCTTGCTCCAGTCAAATGCAAATACATTCAGGCCGTCTGATTGTTCCAGAAGCCGTTGGGTTGAGCCAGAGAAAGAACACACATGGGTAAAAAAATAAAACGAATTATCATTGACTTTGATACTCTGATTGGTTAGACGATCCCGTCGCTGATTACTTTTTGTACAACGCCCTTCATGCCTTTTGTCACCACAAACGGCTTCAATAATGGCGGTCTTAGACTCAAGTATCTAGCAAAAGGTAGCGCAGTAGAATTTAGGGTGAGTCGCCAAGGCACTTTACCCTAATTGCTTCTGTAAGTCCCTCTGGATCATTATTCAACTAGGCAAGTCAGTTAAATTATTTACAATGACGGCCTACCCCCGCCAAACCCTAACGACGCTGTGCCAATTGTGCGGCGCCCTATGGGACTCCCAATCATGGCCGGTTGTGATACAATCCTGGAATCAAACCAGGATCTGTAGTGACACCGCTAGCACTGAGATGCAGTGCCTTAGACCGCTGCGCCACTCGGGAGCCCCGCTAAATGTCTGCAAAAAAACAAGTCCGGCTAGAACATTGCGATATGAATGTCAATACACACGAACAGGGATACCTAGTCAGTTGCACAACTGAAATCTTTATTCCACATTTATTCCAACACCTCTGAATCAGAGACCTTAGTCGTCAGAGATTGCGCAAATGTATAAAACAAATCTCCAAAAAGGGGGGTCATTGTTTGCGATTTTCAGCAGGCTAGTCGTGTGGCCCTATAAAAAAAGCAATCCACAACAATGGTTAGCCCACATTAGGAGACCACTAATGAGGTGTGGGAGAATATTTATATATATTTTTGTGGGGAGGGTTATAGGTGCCCTTTAATTCAATTGCGAACCAAGCAAGAGGCCGTTGTGTAGTGGTGTTTCTATACTGTACAGTGTAGCCTACATGTGACTGCAGAGTCTTCATTAACACCCCCCGGATTGATACTGTGCAACTCATCAGCACATTCTGCCAGCTCGACCTACTTCGCATTCAACAACATTCATTTGGGAAGGTTGTTTTGGGAAAGCTGTTAGAATTGTTCATTCAAAACAGCGCAAGATGACGGAATTAGGCTTTGGAAAGATTTCGGACCAAAAAGTCGATTTCTGGTTTAAATATCCACTGTTAACTTATCTACCAGTAAATGCTACACATGACCAAAAGTATGTGGACATCTGCTTATCGAACATCTCTTTCCAAAATGAACATTAATATGGAGTTGGTCCCCCTTTGCTGCCATAACAGCCTTCACTCTTCTGGGAGGCTTTCCACGAGATGTTGGAACATTGCTGCGGGGACTTGCTTCCATTCAGCCACAAGAGCATTAGTGGGGATGGGCACTCATGTTGGGCGATTAGGCCTGGCTCGCAGTCATTGCTCCAATTCATCCCAAAGGTGTTCAATGGGGTTGAGATCAGACCTCTGTGCAGGCCACCAGTTCTTCCACACTGATCAACAAGTTTTATTTTTTAACCTTTATTTAACTAGGCAAGTCAGTTAAGAACCAATTATTATCTTCAATGATGGCCTAGGAACAGTGGGTTAACTGCCTGTTCAGGGGCAGAACGACAGATTTCTACCTTGTCAGCTCGGGGGTTTGAACTTGCAACCTTCCGGTTACTAGTCCAACGCTCTAACCAAGTAATTTCTGTATGGACCTCGCTTTGTGCATGTGGGCATTGTCATGCTGAAACAGGAAAGGTCCTTCCCCAAACTGTTGCCACAAAATTGGAAGCACAGAATATCGTTGTATGCTAGAGCAATACAATTTCACTTGACAAACCATAAAAACAACCCCAGACCATTATTCCTCCACTAAACTTTAGTTGGCACTATGCATTGGGGCAGGTAGCGCTCTCCTGGCATTCACCAAACTCAGATTAGTCTGCAAGACTGCCAGATGAAGTGTGATTAAATCACTCCAGAGAAAGCAATTCCATTGCGCCAGAGTCCAATGGCAGCGAGCTTTACACCACACCAGCCAACACTTGGCATGGTGTTCTTAGGCTTGTGTGCGGCTGCTCAGCCATGGAAACTCATTTCATTAAGTTCCCGACAAAGTTATTATGCAGAAGTTGCTTCCAGAGGTAGTTACAAACTCTGTCGTGAGTGTTGCAACAGGACTTTTACATGCTTACAGCACTTGGCGGTCCCCTTCTCTGAGCTTGTGTGGCCTAACTCTTTGCGACTGAGCCATTGTTGCACCTAGACATTTCACTTCACAATGACATCACTTCCAGTTGACCTTGGGCAGCTCTAGTAGGGCAGGAATTTGACTTGTTGGAAAGGTGGCATCCTATGACGGTGCCACGTTGAAAGCCAATGAGCTCTTCAGTAACACCATTCTATTGCCAATGTTTGTCTATGGAGATTGCATGGATGTGGCTGAAATAGCCAAAACCACTAATTTGAAGGGGTGTCGACACAAAAAGTTGTGTATCATAAATCGAAAAGTCTTTCCTACCTACCCTAACGCTGTCGTTCTTCTGTGAGCTGCTCCACAAAAGAACCACTTGAGAGCTGCGTGACAGTTTGGTTATGTAGATTATTTTGAGCGGGATAATGTTCCCTCATTTTTTGCTGGGCTCAAACTTGAACGTAGTGAAAATTGTGCAACTCCTGGCACATGTTTACTGTGAACAGGCTGTACCCGCTTTAAGTTAGTTTTAACAGTGGTCAAGTAGGCTACTGGCCATTTGATCATAATGTAGGACTATCAGAGTGGCCTACCATCAAAAAGAATTTAGAACATTCATCCCATAATATTTTACCATGTTCAGCCTACAGTAGCAGCAAATGTCTGGTGTTCAATGTAGGCCTACGTTCCATGAGACTTTTGAAAAGTGATTGACAACCTGTTTATCCACTTGTCCTTCAGACAAGGTGACTGAAAATGTGTTTGATGCAAGAAGACACTTTATAAAAACACAAATTACTACATTATCAGAGAATCCGACCATGTATGCTACCCTCTTGGCTACTTAGCTTACGCAAAATTCAACACTCTTTCAGACAAAAAAAAAAAGCTCTTTAGGGGCGGCAGGTATCCTAGTGGTTAGAGCGTTGGGTCAATAACCGAAAAGTTGCTAGATCGAGTCCACGAGCTGACATGGTAAAACAATTAAAATAATCTGTCGTACTGCCCCTAACCAAGGCAGTTAACTCACTGTTCCTAGGCAGTCATTGAAAATAAGAATTTGTTCTTAATCCACCTGGCGTGTCAGAATTCAAAAAAGCTTTTCAGCGAAAGCCTTCCAATCGTTTATTTAAGGACATCTCTCAGTAGACAAAACATTAAACAGCTACCAGCCAAGTAGATTGACTTTTCTGACTTTCGTGACCAGAGAAGCAATAAAATGAAACGCTTACCTTTGATGATCTTGGGATGTTTGCACTCACGAGACTCCCAGTTACACAATAAAATGATCCTTTTGTTCCATAAAGATTATTTTTATATCCAAAATACCTCCGTTTGGTTGGCGCGTTGTGTTCAGAAACCCACAGGCTCGAGCGGTCAAGACCGGGCAGACAAATTCCAAATAGTATCCGTAAAGTTCATAGAAACATGTCAAACGTTTTTTATAATCAATCCTCAGGTTATTTTTTACAATATATAATCAATAATATTTCAACCGGGACTATAGCTTCTTCGATAGGAGAGTGAAAATGTCTGCTCCAAGCTGTTGCACATGCAAAACGCTGCATGACGCGATGTAATCTTTCTCGCTCATTTCTCAAAATAAAAGCCTGAAACCATGTCTAAAGACTTCACACCATGGGGAATCTGGTTGGTATCCCGTTAAATGGAGCAAAGGCAGGCTATGGAATAAAGAGCTTTCAGGAAAAACAGCACTTCCGGGTTGGATTTGGTTAACTGACTTGCCTAGTTAAATAAAAGGTTAAAAACATTTCTTTTACCTGACTCGCTTTTCAAAGACGGCTAGAAATGGACACATTGTGTTCTTGTAGGAAGCAATCACTCCCCCATTGCTGACTACTAATGATCTATAACTGGGCTAATAACTCACTAACTAGCGAAGGATATGAACAAATGTGCGCTAGTGGCTACATGCAGCTCTCGCTTTGATCTGAAAACAAGTTCACCTACTCACGACCACTCATGCTTTAAACAGTCCAGTTCAAAGTGAATGGCACAGATCCATATATGGCAATGGTCTATTTGCATATTGGTCTACTGCAGCATTGATTGGTTATGGCGCACGGGCCTGTGTAGAGTGCGGGCCTGTGTAGAGTGCGGGCCTGTGTAGAGTGCGGGCCTGTGCCTGTGTAGAGTGCGGGCCTGTGTAGAGTGCGGGCCTGTGTAGAGTGCGGGCCTGTGTAGAGTGCGGGCCTGTGTAGAGTGCGGGCCTGTGTAGAGTGCGGGCCTGTGTAGAGTGCGGGCCTGTGTAGAGTGCGGGCCTGTGTAGAGTGCGGGCCTGTGTAGAGTGCGGGCCTGTGTAGAGTGCGGGCCTGTGTAGAGTGCCAGTCAATGCAATAGAATCCAACGCTAATGCGTTCTGCCTACCACAAAATCTCTCGCAAAGTTTGTTTTGTTGCATTGAAAGTGGCTAATAGTGTTGATTCGATCAATTGCCAGTTAAGGGAAACGTTGATAGGGGAGGGATGTAGAAAGTTGAATGAAGTTCACTCTTGCTTCTCTGCGTGGGCTGATATTTCTTCTGCGTGGAAATCCCAGTGGAGCTTTGCGCACGTGCGCAGCTTAGAGGTTACACTGTACATTAACTAACAGCTTTTGGAACAGACTTTTCTCATCAATTATATAGCCTAGATTGAAAATAGCATTATGGATGATTGACTTGCCCAGATGGTTTCCAAAACCTACCTGGGCCAGCAGCCCATGTCAAGCCCTGCAAGATCCAGAGGTAGGCTATACAGTGCCTAGTCTACAGGTATGCATGTAATGTAATTCTGAAGTCTAATACTTCCACAGTGCGATTTCAGTTGTGTCAAATTAACTACATTGCATTTTATATAAATTCAAGAAAAGACAAACCTTACTGGGACTAGATGCTAAACATGGCATTATTCCACTATTTGTATCCACCAGTTTCAATGGGGGAATTTGATTTAAGGCATACCACAAATTCCACTATTGTGGGCCAACTCTGCGAAAATCTCTCCCTCCAGCAGGTGGTGTTTTTGTTGTTTCACCCACCAAGCATGGAGTTTTATATGGAGGTCAATGAGTATTGAATTTGGTCAACAACAACGAATGTATGTCTTATTTGCTACATGAGGTTTATTTGATCTAATAGAAGTTTCATATTGCTTAAGTGGTTACAAGTGTACTGCTAAGTAGGACACGTGACACCCCGGCAACATTGAGAACTTTATCGGAGTTGTCTTGAGATGACTATTCATGGCATGAGGCTAGTAGTATAGCATCCATCGCCATTGAATACAGGTTTTTGAAATCAACAACCATCATTGAATATTTAAAAAAGGATTACAATAATGAGATCTATCCTTACTTTGTTGGTGGATACGCGGGAGCTAGACAACCCGCCATGTGGTCAACGACTCCCATTGTTTGGGTGAAGAGACATGCATCTTGTCAGTATATTTATAATCTTTGGCCCACCCATCCCTGTGACTATGTTCACATACCCTAAAGTGTCAGTCTCAAGTGACCAGTTGTCAGCCAAGTGTGTTGGTTTAAAGTTTGCACTATGCCTGCCTGGCTGATGAATCATGGAGCCAGGGTTCCGGTATAGAAGCACAGTTGACCGCTCCTACAGTTTTGCGTCAGTACTGGCCCAGAAAGACAATTTCCATAGAAGTCAGATTTGAACATTCCTAATAAGGACAGTCATCACCTTTGTGCACAAAACATTCATTGAATTATTAAAATTGTCACAGAGGCTTATTTCCCGGTTGTTAAATTCTAATAATTAGCCTAATTTCAGTTTGTGACAAAACAAGCTAGTGTAGAGAATCATTGGACCATTTAAACCACTGAAATATATTTTCTATAACCAAAAATATTGTATTTTCAGCTGTTTGAAGCTGTTGTACAAAACAGAAAGAAGCAAAAAATTAAACTTAATGTGAAGCATATAAATAGAGCACAGAACAGAGCTACAGCTTTTTAGACATGCTTTCAATGAGAATGACAGTTCTATAAGTCAGTCATTTCTTTGTGAATTTAGTCAGGTAGCCCAGAAAAAAAAAATGCAGATCTAACATTCATCCAATGTCTGCCAATGTTTTTGGATGACATCGTGGCTGCTCCCTGTGCGCACCGAGTTCAAGTGCGCATGTCAAGTTAGGCTGTGTAAACCGGATATAAAAACGGTCCATGAATCGGCATATGCAAACGCGAATAGATTACGTTGAAAACGAAAAGGTCAGGCATAGTCTAGATCTTTTTCATATTATAACCTCAGTGGTCTGTATAACCACAAAAGGATGTGTAAAGCCATGATGTTCTCTAGACACATCACATACTATGAAGAGATTGTTTAAAGGGTCAAATGCATGGCCTACACACCCAGAAAGGAAATACACTGTTACACCTTGATGTAGTAGGCCTACAAACACTGGGGAAAATACCTTTAGTTGGTTGAGGTACAAAGCAAGAGCCTTGATTTTCACTCCAGCCATTGACTTCCACCATGACATAGCAACCGATTGAATAATAGTATTTGCCACCAATATGACCTAATATAGGGTATACAGATCCGAAATGGGTAGTGCTAAAGAAGCATTTCTAGGCTAGCTAGCTAACTTTAGGCCTATAGCTAGACGACAGCCTACACAGGATAAGGGCTTTGCCTTAAGGTGTCGTTTTTGGCTTTGTCAGCTTGACAAAGCTAGCTTGCTGATTTGTGCCAATTTAACTAGTAGCTTAACTAGTAGATGAATTAATTTGTGAACCCTGGGCCCTTGATAAATAAAACAGGCTAGCAGTGGGCCCTGCCATTATAAATCAGTTAGCCTAATCAGCTAGGGTTACGGGACGTTTTGGCCGGGGTAGGCCGCCATTGTAAAATAAGAACTGGTTCTTAACTGACTTGCCTAATTAAATGAATGTCAAATAAAAATAACAAATCGGCGGTTGTGACATGTTTATTTCCGGACCTGGTAGAGTCCATCTTTGCTAAACAGCTGGAAAACAAAGAAACGAGCCAGTTATGTAGCAAGGTACAACTGACATGTCAATTATGTTAAAAAATATCTAATTAACAACTGTTGCTAGCTTTGACAAACAGTTGTTAGCTAGGACTGCAGTTCGTCCAACTGGAAAGCTCGCTGGCGTAACGTTGCTACTTAACGTTCTTGTTTTGGCTGGGGATTTCGCCAGCTGGTTTACAAAATAGCGTATTTTTGTTAATCATTACCTGGTTACCAAACTAACATTAGCTTGACTGTTGTTTGCAGCCAACTAGTGCTGTCAATTCGTTTTGAGAGCGATAACTACTAAGATTAGCTGCGAACGTTGGCTAGCCTAGGTAACGTAGAGTAACTAAGAGTACGGCTAGCTAGCCACTGACATGTAACCGCAGCAAAGTAAGCGGATGACGCTTGCTAACGTTAGCACTCACATTTAATTTCATTCACGCGTCATAGATAGTTACCTTTGTAGTGCACTCGAAGATTGTTCTGAGAGAGGCCAATGTAACTAAACTTGTCTTTCGGGCTCCAGGATCGAGGAAGCGGGGTTTCAAGTTCGTTTACCGCTGGATAGAGCCGTCTGAGTTGCTGGTTGAGCTCATTTTCCTGCTCGTTCAGAGCCGAGTCTCCGTGAACAACAACCGACATAAGAAACCCACAGCCCGATGACTGTCCCGACATGGCGAACAAACGGGTTTATTTAAGTTAAAGGCGTGTCAGCCACCGATTCAAACAACTTAACTATAAGTCAGACGCCTCCACAAACTGTCAAGTATTTTAAAAGCTAACGCTGTTAGCTAATGCTAGCCACAAAACAAGCTAGCAAACTAAATACGCGTATTGCAAAAATGGCTCAATATCTGACATCCGCTAAACACATAAAACGACCAAATTTAATGAAGAAAACCCATCTCACTAAAGCGTTTTGGAGACAAACTGAAAATATACGACACGATTTATCTCGCAGATATTATTAGAGCTGGTAGACATCGACAAAGTATGGCTAACCTCGATCTTTTGTTTGTTGTCGGTGCTAATCCACACATTTGATTGGTTTAGAGGAGGTCCAGTCACATTTCCTTAAGGACTGGGAAGTACATGCTCAGACACATAACAAACAGCAATGTATCCTTCAATGTTCTACCAGGGGTTCTATCACAAAGTTTAGTTCTATCCTCACAATGTTCAACAGTTTATTATATTTAGGCCAATTGATCTGCAGAACCCCCAACTCTATATGAAGTAGTTTTCTCTTGGAAAATGGTCAAGTAGTTCAATTGTAATTTCTTCATCAAATAGGGTAGCTAATGCAATACCAGGAATGACTGTAGGAAGTGGGGTAAATTGAGGTCTACATTTCAATCACTGTGGAAAATGAAAAAGTTATATAAATGAATAAAGAATTGAACGAAAATCATTCATACATTTAACACTGTGGTCACACAAATGAAATAAAAATCTATATAATAATCACCTAATAATGCAAATCCAAGTTGAACCCAGCTCACCTACCACATTTCTCAAATGCTGTCATCCCCAGGATGATTAGGCCAACTCTTCCTACACAACAGAGATACTTTCACAATTTGCAGCTCGTTTACATTTGGTTTACAGTGAATCTCTTTGAAGCTAGTATTAACTGTGGCTTAATGTAGTCTAACTGTCCTGAGTCTGACTAATTGAAACCTGGATTCAGGGGCGTCATGCACCCATTATTTTAGAGGTGGTACACGAAGTACATGAGGATGGACGGGAGGTGGCCCGGGTGACCCCCCCACTCCTCCGGATGTAGGAGAATTTCAAACACCTGAAACACCTATTTTTCTGCATAGGTTATCTAAGCATACCTCTTTACCTGTTCAATTGCTCTT
The DNA here is from genome assembly GCF_018296145.1 of Oncorhynchus tshawytscha. Classification (NCBI taxonomy): domain Eukaryota; kingdom Metazoa; phylum Chordata; class Actinopteri; order Salmoniformes; family Salmonidae; genus Oncorhynchus; species Oncorhynchus tshawytscha. Next base: position 37,685,715 of record NC_056438.1, read on the forward strand.
TACCTTGCTAGCAGGCATGACAGCTTAGGGACAGATCGAAATTTACTGTTGGGGGGCTGGTCCAGGTGTAAAAAAAATGCACCCCCTCCTGAACATTAGATATTTTCACATGATCCTCCCCTTCTACTGTAAAATAAATGTAACACCCTCCCCCCTCATAGAATGAACTATAAAATAATGTTTACGACCAAAAATAATAATAGTTGCGACCCTTTGTTTATAAGCATGGATATCGACTTTGCCACTTCAGCATGCTTTTGTGGCACAGTCGATGCCATGCAGGGCTACGGGCCAGAAGTTTGAGGGTTTGCCGACCACCACTGTCCCTCATTACACTTCGATCAGAGCCAGCTGCAGAAAATGATCAGCTAGGGGTAAATCAGATTTTCATCATTTTGATGCCATATTTATAATTATATAAAATATATGCAACACATTTTCTACCAACAGGTTTCTGTGCAAATGCACCACACAACCAACAAACAAAGCATACCGATTTCAGGCACTTCAATATCACAATAAATAGACAATCTCAAGAAACAGAAAATACATCCGACCCTACCTTGTAGAATTACCCAGTATCGAAGGCTTGGCTTGACAATCTCTGAATGTCATTAAACTTTTTGGTGTTTTGTAGGAGATGTCTCTTTCTATTCATCAATTCGCTGCTTCACAGTTTGAATTGATTGATTGGTTTTATGTGTCAGTAAAAAAAATACATATATACACAAAGATGTTTAAGTGACCAGGATTATACAATAAAGTCATTGACTTATTTCCATTGTGATCCCTATTTTTTTACATAAATACATACACACAATTACAGAGATAGAAATGAAAAAATGCTCAACCACCAGATGAGTATGAGGGGGGAGTTTATTAAATTCTTACAAGCTTGTTTGGCTGGTAGCTTATTCTTTAGACGTTTGGGGCTGCTGGTGAACCATGATGTGCAGGCATAATCAAAGTGAAAGTCTTCAAGGTGTCATGGCGCCGGGGGAGATGGCTGCCGTTTTATGGACTCCTAACCAATTGTGCTATTGTGTGTGTTTTTTCGCGTTATTTGTAACTTATTTGTACATAATGTTTCTGCCACCGTCTCTTATGACCAAAAAGACCTTCTGGATATCAGGACAGCAATTACTCACCTCGTACTGGACAAAGATAAATCTCCAACATTCACATGAGAAAGAGACGGAGATATCGGGGACGTAGGTTGGGGTGCCTTGTAAGGATCCGACGGCGAGTGCGTAATCTGCCTCTACCATCAGTCCTATTAGCCACCGTAGAATCATTGGATAACAAAATAGGCAAGCTACGATTGCCTGAGGTAGAGTAACTCATTATGAGCTGTAGAGCCCACTATTTACCAAGAGTGTTTTCATCTATATTTTTTTGTTGCTGTCTATTTACCACCACAAACCGATGCTGGCACTAAGACCACACTCAATGAGCTGAATAAGGCCATAAACAAACAAGAAAATGCTCATCCAGAGGCGGCACTCCTAGTGGCCGGGGACTTTAATGCAGGGGAACTTAAATCTGTTTTACCTCATTTCTACCAACATGTTAAATGTGCAACCAGAGGAAAAACAACTTAGACCACCTTTACTCCACACACAGAAACGTGTACAAAGCTCTCCCTCGCGCTCCATTTGGCAAATCTGACTATCATTCTATCCTCCTGATTCCCGCTTACATGCAAAAACTAAAGCAGGAATCACCAATGACTATGTCAACAAAGAAGTGGTCAGATGACGCAGATGCTAAGCTACAGGACTGTTTTGCTACCACAGACTGGACTATGTTCTGGGATTCTTTCGATGGCATTGAGGAGTACACCACATCAGTCACTGGCTTCATCAATAAGTGCGTCGATGATGTCGTCCCCACAGTGACCATATGTACATGTATATGGCATTATTCCACTATTTGTATCAGTTTGCTTCAGTTTCAAGCAAGACTTTTATTTTGAAGTGGAATCGCAAATTCCACTTCTTGGTAATCTTTATTGTTGCTAGTGTCACGCAGGTGTGAATGGACTCTCAGGGCTGACATTGTTTCTGATGACTTACAGAAGGTGCATGATAATTACATATTCTGGGTGTCCTAAATGCAATTTCTCTGCCAGTTTCTGGCAAGTCTGTGTGCCAAATGTCCCCCTTCCCAAATTAGATGTGAGTACCTGCGACATCGTGATTTGTCCGAAAATCTTATTCATGGTTCCCACTTGAGGGTAGATTGTGCTGGGCGATTAACCAAAATGTTGGTCGTTTTTGAAACTACTACTTTAACAACTTGTTCTATTTGATTTTTTTCCTGTGAGCACAACATCATGCAATTTTCTCTACAGGAATTAGATCAAACCTTAACTGTGTGACTCAGAGTTGTAGTTCACAACAGACCAATAGTCAACATACAGTAGTTTAGTGCAGAAAAAATGGTTATGAACTACAATGATCATAATCCATTGCTCGCCTACTTGTCTAATTATTTATTTTACGCCTGCTTTGTTAGGCTAGTGTGAGGCAGACGAGAGAAGCCAGAATGCCCAATTGAGAGGGATAGAGCAGTTGCTTCAAGGTATCTACCTGAAATGTATGATCTAAGTGATTTTGATAGTTGCTATTCATAAGTATACCTTCGACATTGAAGTAATTTTGTTAAGGCATAGGCAGCAGTTCTATAGATGACTTGGAATTAAATATTAATTTAAAAAACGAATGTAAATATAAGTCCTGTGAATAAATGATGGTTAAGTGATAAGCATTCACTACCATCATGGGACTTTATATTAATTGTTCTGTGTTAAAGCGTTCAACCCGCATAGTGCAATTAATGTTGAAAAATCATTCCTAAGTGATTTAAAAATATAATCTACCTCAAAAGGAACTATTCGCTCAGCACTAGGGGAAAATGCTTTTTTTCTGTTCACCTAATGCTGAATTCCCACACCTCTCGGTATTCTAGTAGATCTGGTTTAAGCAATATGGTAGTTGTAATTGCTGCTGTCTGATTGGCCAGAGGGAATTTCTGTCTTACTACTTACGCCTATCCAATTGTTTCAGATCTAAAGCAGTGCCTACGGGTAAGAGCTAGTGGTTGAATTGATTACAGGTTGTCTTGCTTCATTCATGCCATCGCTTCCATCCACCCACAGGTCATGGAAAGAACCCTAAAGATGCCGCATCCGTACGAGCCACACATCCCATCCCAGGTGCCTGCTGGGGCCCTGATAATCGGATGTTTGTGCCTGATGCTGTTTGCTCTGCGATCCTGGAGTGGGCCCATTCCTCCAGGCTTGCCTGCCACCCGGGCTCCCGTCAGACCGTGACCTTCGTGCGACAACGCTTTTGGTGGCCTACGATGGTTCCGGATGTTGCCAAGTTTGTCTCCGCCTGCATGGTCTGTGCTCAGATTAAGACTCCTCGGCAAGCCCCGGCCGGTCTTCTGCAACCACTGCCTGTCCCTCACCATCCCTGGTCCCACATATCCCTGGATTTTGTCAAGGGTCTACCCCCGTCTGAGGGCAACACTACCATCCTGACTGTGGTCGACCGGCTTTCCAAGGCCACTCATTTCATTCCTCAAACTTCCGGATCAAATGGACTGCCCGTGGATAGGGGCTTCAGTTCTCACCCTGGTTCTGGAAGGCGTTCTGCGCCCTCATTGGTTCGTCGGCCAGCCTGTCCTCTGGGTTTCACCCCCAGTCCAATGGCCAGTCGGAGTGAGCCAAACAGGATCTTGAGACTACTCTGCGCTGCCTGGACTCCGCCAATCCCAACTCCTAGAGCCAGCAGCTGGTGTGGGTCAAGTACGCCTGCAACGCTCTTCCCTGCTCTGCCACGGCCCTATCTCGATTTGAGTGTTCCCTGGGGTATCAGCCCCCGCTCTTCCTGAGCAGGAGGAAGAGGTCGACGTACCTTCTGCCCAGATGTTTGTCCGCCGCTGTCGTCGTACCTGGAGGAGAACCCGGTCGGCCCTCCTCAAGACCACCTCCAGGTATCGACGACAAGACGATTGCCGTCGGACCTCGAATCCCCGGTATCATCTCGGAAAGAAGATATGGCTATCCAACCGGGATCCGCCCCTCCATGTGGAATCCCGCAAACTCTCCCCCCGGTTTATCGGCCCATTTCCCATCTCCAAGATTATTAGCCCCTCTGCTGTTCGTCTTCTGTTGCCCTGTACCCTTCGTATACATCACACCTTTCATGTGTCCAGAGTCAAACCTATGTCTCACAGCTCCTTTGTCTCCTGTTTCCAGTCCCACCCTTCTCCCCCCATCTCATCAATGGCCAACCGGCTTACACGGTGAGGTGTCTCCTGAAGGTTCGACCTTGGGGCAGGGGGTTCCAGTACCTAGTTGACTGGGAGGGTTATGGCCTGGAGCAGACCAGGGACATTCCTGGACCCAGGCCTCATCGCAGATTTTCAAAGCCGACACCCGGGTCAACCAGGTATGCGCCCAGTTAGGACGCCAGGTGTCGCCCATCTTCCCCATTATCCCCTGTGTATTTATACCTGTGTTCTCTGTTTGTCCGTTGCCAGTTCGTCTTGTTTGTCAAGTCAACCAGCATTTTTGTTATCAGCTCCTGAGTTTCCCAGTCTCTCTTTTTCTCACCCTCCTGGTTTTGACCCTTGCTTGTCCTGACTCCGAGCCTGCCTGCCTGACCACTCTGCCTAGCCCTGACCCTACCTGCCGACCTGTACCTTTGGCACACCTCTGGTTTACTGACCCCTGCCTGCCCTGCCCTAACTTTTGCCTGACCCTGTTGGGATATTAAACCATTGTCCATTCAATGTGTCTGCATCTGGGTCTTACCTTGATTCCTGATACTCCACACCGCCCTTTCCCCCTGGACAAAAAGAACACCTACGTGAGAATGATTTTCATTGACTACAGCTCAACGTTCAACACCATAGTGCCGTCAAAGCTCATCACTAAGCTAAAGACCCTGGGACTAAACACCCCCCTCTGCAACTGGATCCTGGACTTCATGACGGGCCGGCCCCAGGTGGTAAGGGTAGGCAACAATAAATCTACCATGCTGATCCTCAACACGGGGGACGCTCAGGGGTGTGTGATTACCCTCCTGTACTCCCTGTTCACCCATGACTGCATGCCCAGGCACGACTCCAAACCCATCATTAAGTTTGTAGACAACACAACAGTGGTAGGACTGATCATCGACAAAGTTGAGACAGCCTATAGGGAGGAGGTCAGAGACCTGGACGTGTGGTGACAGGATAAAAACCTCTCCCTCAATGTGATCAAGACAAAGGAGATGATTGTGGACTACATGAAAAGGAGGACCGAGCACACCCCATTCAGTTTGAGAGATTCCAGTTCCTTGGTGTCCACATCACCAAACTTTCATGGTCCAAACAAACAAAGACAGTAGTGAAGAGGGCATGACAAAGCCTATTCCCCATCAGGAGACTGAAAAAATTTGGCATGGGTCCTCAGATCCTCAAAAGTTAAACAGTTGCACCAATCGAGAGTATCCTGACTGGTTGCATCACTGCCTGGTATGGCAACTGCTCGGCCTCCGACCGCAAGGCACTACAGAGGGTAGTGCGCATGGCCCAGTACATCACTGGGGCCAGCTTCCTGCCATCCACAACTTCTATACCAGGCGGTGTCAGAGGAAGGCCCTAAGAATTGTCAAAGACTTCAGCCACCCTAGTCATAGACTGTTCTCTCTGCTACCGCATGGCAAGCGATACCGAAGCACCAAGTCTAGGTCCAAAAGGCTTCTTAACAGCTTCTACCCCCACCATAAGACTCCTGAACAGCTAATCAAATGGCCAACCAGACTATTTTCATTGCCCCTCCGTCCTCCTTTACGCAGCTGCTACTCTGTTTGTTATCTATGCATTGTCACTTTAACTACACATACATATTACCTCAACTAACCTGTGTGTAACGGGTGTCGTCGTCTGAAGAGGAAGAATCGGACCAAAGCGCAGAGTGGTAAGTGTTCATGACTTTTATTGAACTGAACACTGGAACATAATAACAAAGAGAATAAACTAAACCAAAACAGTCCTGTCAGGTGCAGAAAACACTAAACAGAAAATAACTACCCACAAAGCAGAGGTGGGGAAAAGCTACCTAAGTATGGTTCCCAATCAGAGACAACGATAGTCAGCTGTCCCTGATTGAGAACCATACCCGGTCAAAACAAAGAAATACATAACATAGAAAAAGGAACATAGAATGCCCACCCAAATCACACCCTGACCAAACCAAAATAGAGACATAAAAAGCTCTCTAAGGTCAGGGCGTGACACTGTGCCCCCGCACATTGACTCTGTACCGGTACCCCCTGTATATATCCTCTACTATTATTTTACTGCTGCTCTTTATTTGTTATTTATATTTTTATTACATTTTTTACTCATCTATTTTTACTTAACACTTATTTTTCTTAAAACAGCATGGTCGGTTAAGGGCATGTAAGTAAGCATTTCACTGTAAGGTCTACACCGGTTGTACTTGTCATGCTGGTATAAAGGATTTGGAGACAGGCGCAGGAATAGACAATAGGGCTTTTAAATACACCCAAAACAAACACGTATACAAAAACACTGGGCTGTACCCAAACAAAAAAACAAGGGTAAACCTCGTACGACACGGGACGATACCCATAATACACAATATATAAAGCACACAGCATAAAAGCTGCACCAACGCAGTACTGGCACGACCAACAGATATGAGTACAATAACCGACAAAGACAGAGGTAACAGAGGGCACATATGTAACATATTAATCAGGGGAAATGGGAACCAGGTGTGTGTAATCAGACAAGACAGTCCGGGGTTGATGATAATGAATCCCGTTCAGTGAAGCCTAGAAAGCCGGTGACGTAGACCTCTGGAACTGGTGAACAGAATGAGTAGCAGTACCGGGGGGATCCGTGACAGTACCCCCCGATGCGCTGCACTAGCAGCGGGACAACACCGGCCTCGGGGATTACCACAGGGGCACGGTGCTGGTCGATCTGGGCACCGATGGTGAAAATCCCTGGTCAGCGAAGGGTCCAGCACCTTTCATCTGGGCCGTTCCCCACCCAATCAATGAGATACTGGAGACACCCCCCAATGCCTCGAATCCAAGACCTCCCGGACTGAGTATGCCGGACCTCCCTAAATGTCCAGAGGAGGCCGCGGGCGTCAATGGGTCCAGCCTTAGCGAGGGGACCAGGCACCACTGGACTGAGGATAGACATGAAAGGTCAGGTTAATGCGGTAATCAACACGGAGTTGTAAACTGTACGTTACTTCATTAACCCTCCTCAGGACTTTAAACGGCCCCACAAACCGAGGGCTCAGCTTCCGGCAGGGCAGGCGGAGGGGCAGGTTCCGGGTGGACAGCCAGTCCCGGTCGCCTGGGGAGAAAACATGCTTCTCACTGCAGTGGCGGTCGGCCTGTTCCTTGTGCCGATGCACGGCGTGCTGAGTAGATCTGGAACGCTGCGCACACTCATCTCCAGCACGCCGTGCATCGGCACAAGGAACAGGCCGACCGCCACTGCAGTGAGAAGCATGTTTTCGAAACCACTCGTCCACCGCAGAAGCAGCAGGAGCCTCGGTCTGGCTCGGATGCCAAGGTGCCAGGGCCAGGGCCGGCTGATAACCGAACACACACGGGAAAGGAGTGAGGTTAGTGGAGTGGCAGAGGGAATTCTGTGCCTACTCCGCCCAAGGTAGAAAAACTGCCCACTCCCCCGGCTGATCCTGACAGTAACACCGCAGGAACCTGCCACCTCCTGGTTGACCCTCTCAACCTGCCCATTTGCTTGAGGCCGATACCCATACAAGTAAGCTTGTGGGTGTTCGTTCCGAGCTTGTTTGACGGTGTTAGCCAGTGAGCTATCGTGTTTGAAAGTCGCGGAACCACTGAATTCTAATTTCAAAGCTGTGGCAAGTTTAAAGTAGTCATTTAGCACGTGTTGCTGTTGTAGACGAATGAACCTTGTCACGTGTCTGTTCGAAGTTCGCTTCAACAGGTAAACCCTATCAGAACCCGTAGCGTTCGAGTAGCCATCCAACGCGTCCTCTATGTCAGCTAGGAAGTTCTCAGTATCGTTTGGCTGACCTGGAACGGAGTCAAAGGTGGGGAAATTCTTGATGAATTTGTCAAGGTATTCCGCGCCAAGCGGGCGGAGAGGGTTGGCTTCATCCTGTGGAGAGATTGGGGCCGAAAGGCCAAGAGGAGAAGCCAAGCATTGTTGTTGTTGGCCAAGAGGCGCAATACTAGTCAGTGCTGAATGGTCAAGAGGAGAAGACTGAGGGACACATGAGGGAGGCAAGGTCTGAAACCTATCGTCTTTACTCCTGTGAGTACAGGGCTCCGGTTGCTTGGATTGATAGTCACGCTGTAGAGCGTGACCATTCTGGACTTCCTCCAGATGGTACCTAAGGGTGGTATTCTGCTGCATTGCAGAGTCCACTTGAGCGCTTAGAGTACTGATTTTGGACATGTGAGTGTCACACTTGCTCCTTTCGGTCTCAAACTTAACTGTCATGGTTTGCAGATAGAGGTCTTGAGTACAGAGCGAGAGATTCAGTGATGAGATTTCCTCCGCTTGCTTAGAAATCAATATTTCCATCTTCATCACCTGAGTTCTCTCATCATTCAGTTGGTCAGTGACTTCAAAGAGTTCTGCTGATTTGTCATCCAACTTTGTCATTGTGTTCATTAACTGATCGTCTTTGGTCTGCAGCGTTTTGTGTAGAACCTTGTTACTCTGAGTAACGTTCAACAAAACTGCATGCATGTTATCAAGTTGAGCGCTCCTGTTTGTAGATAACTCTTCAGATTGATCTAGTTTGGCGTGAACATCATCGTATTTAGTTTTGGCTATATCGAGTTGTTCCTGTAGCATATGATTTTGTTCCTGTAGAAGATGATTTTGTTGAAGAGCTTGTGCTTGTTCATCGTCATACATTTTTGCAATTACATTTAATTGTTCAGTTTTCAAGCGCAGTACCATAGCTAGCAGAATATTTCCCTTTTCTGCATTTGTCATTGGTTTCCCGGTTCTCTCCACCTGTCCCTTTATGTGTCCCATTACCTGCTCGTGCTTCAGCTGTGCACTGCGGTATTGGACAGATGCCAATCTTGGGTGGCATGACATCAGGGCTAGACTGGAGAGAACCTTTACGAGGCCTGCGCCCGATGGCTGATTTTGGAAAGCGTTGTCTGCTTTTCCACTAATTAGGGTTGGTATCACTGCTGAGGTCAGAGATCAATCCAATCACTAATTAGTGGGCGAGTGGGGACTACCCCCTCTGATAGCTTGCACATTATTAGAACATTTTGGTTTTGGAATCTATTGGGAGCTGCAAAGACGATTTTAATCTATTAATAGACGTTAATGAACCATCAGTACTGGACAGTACTGTGGAAGTTTGATGTGAATGAATTTGCAAAAGCAAATTGAATTAATTAATGATAATGATTAATCATACCTGAATAGGCTATCTGGGAATTAAACTTTAAATTAACCTGGGAAGTTGGTTCATCTGGGTTACGATTGCAATGTTTAAGGTGTCTCATTTAACTGGAAGAACCTAGAATGGTATGTTCGACAATGTAAATAAATAAATTGAATGAGACCCAAGCAATTGAGATTGCTGGATTATTTTAACGTGATCCACGTTTGGATTTCCAACACTTCTTTTAAGAGATGTACAGTGGGGAGAACAAGTATTTGATAACCTGCAAAATCGGCAGTGTTTCCTACTTACAAAGCATGTAGAGGTCTGTAATTTTTATCATAGGTACACTTCAACTGTGAGAGACAGAATCTAAAACAAAAATCCAGAAAATCACATTGTATGATTTTTAAGTAATTAATTTGCATTTTATTGCATGACATAAGTATTTGATCACCTACCAACCAGTAAGAATTTCGGCTCACACAGACCTGTTAGTTTTTCTTTAAGAATCCCTCCTGTTCTCCACTCCTTACCTGTATTAACTGCACCTGTCTGAACTCATTACCTGTATAAAAGACACCTGCCCACACACTCAATCAAAGACTCTCCACAATGGCCAAGACCAGAGAGCTGTGTAAGGACATCAGGGATAAAATTCTAGACCTGCACAAGGCTGGGATGGGCTACAGGACAATAGGCAAGCAGCTTGGTGAGAAGGCAACAACATTTGGGGCAGTTATTAGAAAATGGAAGAAGTCCAAGATGACGGTCAATCATCCTCGGTCTGGGGCTCCATGCAAGGTCTCACCTCGTGGGGCATCAATGATCATGAAGAAGGTGAGGGATCAGCCCAGAACTACACGGCAGGACCTGGTCAATGACCTGAAGAGTCTCAAAGAAAACCATTAATAACCATTAGTAACACACTACGCCTTCATGGATTAAAATCCTGCAGCGCACGCAAGGTCCCCCTGCTCAAGCCAGCGCATGTCCAGGCCCGTCTGAAGTTTGCCAATGACCATCTGGATGATCCAGAGGAGGAATGGGAGAAGGTCATGTGGTCTGATGAAACAAAAATAGAGCTTTTTGGTCTAAACTCCACTTGCCGTGTTTGATTTGATGTTGATTTTGATTGGAGGTGGAAACATCATTCTTTGGGGATGCTTTTATTCAAAGGGGACAGGACGACTGCACCATATTGAGGGGAGGATGGATGGGTCCATGTATCGCGAGATCTTGGCCAACAACCTCCTTCCCTCAGTAAGAGCATTGACTATGGGTGGTGGCTGGGTCTTCCAGCATGACAACGACCCAAAACACACAGCCAGGGCAACTAAGGAGTGGCTCCGTAAGAAGCATCTCAAGGTCATGGAGTGGCCTAGCCAGTCTCCAGACCTGAACCCAATAGAACATCTTTGGAGGGAGCTGAAAGTCTGTATTACCCAGCGAAAGCCCCGAAACCTGAAGGATCTGGAGAAGGTCTGAATGGAGGAGTGGGCCAAAATCCTTGCTGCAGTGTGTGCAAACCTGGTCAAGAACTGCAGGAAACGTATGATCTCTGTAATTGCAAACAAAGGTTTCTGTACCAAATATTAAGTTCTGCTTTTCTGATGTATCAAATACTTATGTCATGCAATAAAATGCAAATTAATTACTTAAATATCATACAATGTGATTTTCTGGATTTTTGTTTTAGATTCCATCTCTCACAGTTGAAGTGCACCTATAATACAAATTACAGACCTCTACATGCTTTGTAAGTAGGAAAACCTGCAAAATTGGCAGTGTATCAAATACTTGTTCTCCCCACTGTACTTGCGATTCTTCACCACCAGTGATGCAGAATGCTGAAATCAAACGTAAGTACAAAGAGCTGGACTTTCGTCGCACAAGGCGGAGGAATTTAAACGGAACACAGGAAGTGAAAAATGTTCCCTCTCTGTTAGCTTAGCATCTCGTGCAAGCCAATCCTACGTTGTTCAGAAATATCACGTTCTAAGCACAAAATAGGGTCCTCTCACCATGGAAAGGGTGGGTTTACTAGTGACGTCTCACATTAAACCATTCGGCATACTTTGCTAGGGTTATGTTGACCGGAGCGACACGGTACATAATACAGATATGCCTGTAGTCAGTCCACACTGGTGTAGTGTGGTAGGCAGCTAAATATTTCGGCTCGAACACCGAAGATCTATCCTCTAATTCCGAACGTTATTTGCTCGAGAAGTTAATATTGACCGACAGAAATAGTACCGTTTGGCCTAACAGACTAAATCTGGAATTTATCACTCATTGCTCTGACGCTAACAACCACTACCGGAGGCGCTCTGTAGCCTCTTCAAATGGGAAAAAACACACAACCAATTTGAATGTATACAAAGCAGTCTGTTTGCACAATTGATATACAGAATTACACAGCAAAGTCTAATTCTCTCTTGGATTCCTCACAGGGGGCACCATAAATGTTGCGTCTTTACTATCATTAAATTGAAGACTTAGTTTTATCAAAGATTCTCTGTAATTAGTATTACGCGATTAGACTGATTAATCATGTAACCGTAATTAACTAGGAAGTTGGGGCACCAAGGAAAATATTCAGATTACAAAGTTATAATTTCCCAATATAACCTTTCAGATATTTTCATGTCTGATTCATTCTGATTAATGAATTATTTATTTTACCTCACGTTAGTCCCATTCCAAACGTCGTAAATTGTTGGTTATCTGCACGAACCCAGACTTCACTATGAGTCATCCATACATCAATTGTCTTAAATCATTTATTTGTTACTAAGTAATTCACAGAAATGAATAAACAAAACAACAAAGTAAATATGGTTACAAGAAATGATAGGAGAATGTGCCCTAGTGGGCTAAACTGGCATCGCGGCTTGGTGGACACAACGGGGAGTGGGGGTCAGTTGAGAAGTCACTACAGAGTTGATAATTATAACAATTGAAATGCTCATCCTTTGCACATGAACGCTCACTCATTCGGGAACAATTGCATTCAATATATATATATTTACACTCAGTGTGTCGTCTTGATCACTGGTGAAAAGTTTGTTTCTTTTGTAGAATTGTCAGTCTCTCTCCCTCTCTCTCTCTCCGTTGTGGTTAGAGTGGATTGTTCAGAGTAACATTCCTTCATTCGTTATAGAATGAAAGTTTCGGCGGTTGTCGTTCTTCGCGTTCAATAATACTGAATTCCTAGCTGCAGACTAGTAATTAATATAAAAGACTTGTTCTTATTCTGTCGGTATCGATAGTCTAAGAGTTTAACGACGTGGTATGGTTAAAAGATTCAGCATTGGTCTACAACCTTTGTACTCCCATGATTGAGAGAAACATGGTCTACTTGAGAATTTCTCAAAGTTGGGTTTTATTCGGAATTGCAGAAAAAGGGCTGTCCCAGGATGCCTGACCCTAACTGGGCTCATAGGCAGTCCTCTTATTTAGTTCAACTCAAAAGGGAATAGGAATTTCCTTCATTAAACAGTCCAAAATCACATTACACAATTTTACAACCAGTATCATACTCACTCATTCATCTTATTCAACAATTAGATGTAAACCTCATATCTGAGGCTATTATATAAACAGAGTTAGGGTAATGTGGCCACACCGTCTCCCATGAGCTTCAAGTTCTGTGAGGTGGAAGAAATTCCTTTGTTCTCTATGAAAATTCACTCTGCCTCTTATATTGTGTGGCCATGTGGCAGTGGCAGGGTCTTCTCCTCAGGAATTACGACCCCTCTCTGACCACAGCAGCCTAGTTGAAGGAGGCAGGGGGAGGCAGGGAGAGGAGGATGGGGCTTGCTATACCCAAAGAGGGCAACGTCATGACAGTGGTGTTCCCCTGGGAGTGGGGAATGTCAGTAACAAAGTCCACCGAGAGGTGAGACCAGGGTCGTTGTGGAACCGGCAGGGGAAGGAGGCGTCTGGGTGTCTTTGACTGAGCACAGATGGAGCTGGAAGAGATGTAAACCCGGGTGTCCCTAGCCAAGGTGGGCCACCAGTACTTCTCCGTTAGGCAGGCGATTGTACGGCCTATCCCAGGATGATGCGACACAGACGCCGTGTGCGCCCAGGAAAGGAGGCTGTTCCGCACACCTGTGGGCACGTAGGCGTGGTTCTCCAGGCACTGTGCAGGTGCAGGTTCCGTACGCAGGGCCTGCCATATGTTGGCATCCACGTCCCATACCACAGGCTAATCTGAAGATGGTGCTGGCTAAAGCTAAAACTGGCGAGTGTAGAGAGTATAGAGATATTGTTATCCACGTCGGCACCAACGATGTTAGGATGAAACAGTCAGAGATCACCAAGCGCAACATAGCTTCTGCGTGTAAATCAGCTAGAAAGATGTGTCGGCATCGAGTAATTGTCTCTGGCCCCCTCCCAGTTAGGGGGAGTGATGAGCTCTACAGCAGAGTCTCACAACTCAATCACTGGTTGAAAACTGTTTTCTGCCCCTTCCAAAAGATAGAATTTGTAGATAATTGGGCCTCTTTCTGGGACTCACCCACAAACAGGACCAAGCCTGACCTGCTGAGGAGTGACGGACTCCATCCTAGCTGGAGGCGTGCTCTCATCTTATCTACCAACATAGACAGGGCTCTAACTCCTCTAGCTCCACAATGAAATAGGGTGCAGGCCAGGCAGCAGGCTGTTAACCAGCCTGCCAGCATAGTGGAGTCTGCCACTAGCACAGTCAGTGTAGTCAGCTCAGCTATCACCATTGAGACCGTGTCTGTGCCTCGACCTAGGTTGGGCAAACCTACACTAGTTGGCTACACTAGTGACCATATCCCCCGTGCATCCCGCAAAGGCGGAGGTGTTGCTAACATTTACGATAGCAAATGTCAATTTACCCCCAAAAAATCGTTTTCGTCTTTTGAGCTTCTAGTCATGAAATCTATGCAGCCTACTCAATCACATTTTATAGCTACTGTTTACAGGCCTCCTGGGCCATATACAGCGTTACCCATTGAGTTCCCTGAATTCCTATTGGACCTTGTAGTCATAGCAGATAATATTCTAATCTTTGGTGACTTTAATATTCACATGACCCACTCCAAAAGGCTTTCGGAGCCATCGTCGACTCAGTGGGTTTTGTCCAACATGTCTCTGGACCCACTCACTGTCACAGTCATACTCTGGACCTAGTTTTGTCCCATGGAATAAATGTTGTGGATCTTAATGTTTTTCCTCATAATCCTGGACTATCAGACCACCATTTTATTATGTTTGCAATTGCAACAAATAATCTGCTCAGACCCCAACCAAGGAACATCAAAAGTCGTGCTATAAATTCACAGACAACACAAAGATTCCTTGATGTCCTTCCAGATTCCCTCTGTCTACCCAAGGACGCCAGAGGACAAAAAAGCTTGCGCAATACCCTAGATGCAGTTGCACCCCTAAAAACTAAAAACATTTCTCATAAGAAACTAGCTCCCTGGTACACAGAAAATACCCGAGCTCTGAAGCAAGCTTCCAGAAAATTGGAATGGAAATGGCGCCACACCAAACTGGAAGTCTTCCGACTAGCTTGGAAAGACAGTACAGTGCAGTACCAAAGAGCCATTACTGCTGCTCGATCATCCTATTTTTCTAACTTAATTGAGGAAAATAAGAACAATCCGAAATTCCTTTTTGATACTGTCGCAAAGCTAACTAAAAAGCAGCATTCCCCAAGAGAGGATGGCTTTCACTTTAGCAGTGATAAATTCATGAACTTCTTTGAGGAAAAGATCATGATTATTAGAAAGCAAATTACGGACTCCTCTTTAAATCTGTGTATTCCTTCAAAGCTCAGTTGTCCTGTGTCGGCACAACTCTGCCAGGACCTAGGATCAAGAGAGACGCTCAAGTGTTTTAGTACTATATCTCTTGACACAATGATGAAAATAATCATGGCCTCTAAACTTTCAAGCTGCATACTGGACCCTATTCCAACTAAACTACTGAAAGAGCTGCTTCCTGAGCTTGGCCCTCCTATGTTGAACATAATAAACGGCTCTCAATCTACCGGATGTGTACCAAACTCACTAAAAGTGGTAGTAATAAAGCCTCTCTTGAAAAAGCCCAACCTTGACCCAGAAAATATAAAAAACTATCGGCCTATATCGAATCTTCCATTCCTCTCAAAAATTTTAGAAAAGGCTGTTGCGCAGCAACTCACTGCCTTCCTGAAGACAAAAAAATGTATACGAAATGCTTCAGTCTGGTTTTAGACCCCATCATAGCACTGAGACTGCACTTGTGAAGGTGGTAAATGACCTTTTAATGGCATCAGCCCGAGGCTCTGCATCTGTCCTCGTGCTCCTAGACCTTAGTGCTTCTTTTGATACCATCGATCACCACATTCTTTTGGAGAGATTGGAAACCCAAATTGGTCTACACGGACAAGTTCTGGCCTGGTTTAGATCTTATCTGTCGGAAAGTTTGTCTCTGTGAATGGTTTGTCCTTTGACAAATCAACTGTAAATTTCGGTGTTCCTCAAGGTTCCGTTTTAGGACCACTATTGTTTTCACTATATATTTGACCTCTTGGGGATGTCATTCGAAAACATAATGTTAACTTTCACTGCTATGCGGATGACACACAGCTGTACATTTCAATGAAACATGGTGAAGCCCCAAAATTGCCCTCGCTAGAAGCATGTGTTTCAGACATAAGGAAGTGGATGGCTGCAAACTTTCTACTTTTAAACTCGGACAAAACAGAGATGCTTGTTCTAGGTCCCAAGAAACAAAGAGATCTTCTGTTGAATCTGACAATTAATCTTAATGGTTGTACAGTCGTCTCAAATAAAACTGTGAAGGACCTCGGCGTTACTCTGGACCCTGATCTCTCTTTTGAAGAACATATCAAGACCATTTCAAGGACAGCTTTTTTCCATCTACGTAACATTGCAAAAATCAGAAACTTTCTGATGCAGAATGATGCAGAAAAATTAATCCATGCTTTTGTCACTTCTAGGTTACTACTACTGCAATGCTCTACTTTCCGGCTACCCGGGTAAAGCACTAAATAAACTTCAGTTAGTGCTAAATACGGCTGCTAGAATCCTGACTAGAACCAAACAATTGGATCATATTACTCCAGTGCTAGCCTCCCTACATTGGCTTCCTGTCAAAGCAAGGGCTGATTTCAAGGTTTTACTGCTAACCTACAAAGCATTACATGGGCTTGCTCCTACCTATCTCTCTGATTTGGTCCTGCCGTACATACCTACACGTACGCTACGGTCACAAGACGCAGGCCTCCTAATTGTCCCTAGAATTTCCAAGCAAACAGCTGGAGGCAGGGTTTTCTCCTATAGAGCTCCATTTTTATGGAACGGTCTGCCTACCAATGTCAGAGACGCAAACTCGGTCTCAACCTTTAAGTCTTTACTGAAGACTCATCTGTTCAGTGGGTCATATGATTGAGTGTAGTCTGGCCCAGAAGTGGGAAGGTGAACGGAAAGGCTCTGGAGCAACGAACCGCCCTTGCTGTCTCTGCCTGGCCGGTTCCCCTCTTTCCACTGGGATTCTCTGCCTCTAACCCTATTACAGGGGATGAGTCACTGGCTTACTGGGGCTCTCTCATACCGTCCCTGGGAGGGGTGCGTCACCTGAGTGGGTTGAGTCACTGATGTGATCATCCTGTCTGGGTTGGGTTGGCTCCCCCCCTTGGGTTGTGCCGTGGCGGAGATCTTTGTGGGCTATACTCAGCCTTGTCTCAGGATGGTAAGTTGGTGGTTGAAGATATCCCTCTAGTGGTGTGGGGGCTGTGCTTTGGCAAAGTGGGTGGGGTTATATCCTTCCTGTTTGGCCCTGTCCGGGGGTGTCCTCGGATGGGGCCACAGTGTCTCCTGACCCCTCCTGTCTCAGCCTCCAGTATTTATGCTGCAGTAGTTTGTGTCGGGGGGCTAGGGTCAGTTTGTTATATCTGGAGTACTTCTTCTATCCTATTCGGTGTCCTGTGTGAATTTAAGTGTGCTCTCTCTAATTCTCTCTTTCTTTCTCTCTCTCTCTCGGAGGACCTGAGCCCTAGGACCATGCCTCAGGACTACCTGACATGATGACTCCTTGCTGTCCCCAGTCCACCTGGCCGTGCTGCTGCTCCAGTTTCAACTGTTCTGCCTTATTATTATTGGACCATGCTGGTCACTTATGAACATTTGAACATCTTGGCCATGTTCTGTTATAATCTCCACCCGGCACAGCCAGAAGAGGACTGGCCACCCCACATAGCCTGGTTCCTCTCTAGGTTTCTTCCTAGGTTTTGGCCTTTCTAGGGAGTTTTTCCTAGCCACCGTGCTTCTACACCTGCATTGCTTGCTGTTTGGGGTTTTAGGCTGGGTTTCTGTACAGCACTTTGAGATATCAGCTGATGTACGAATGGCTATATAAATAAATTTGATTTGATTTGGCGCGATGATGCGGAACGGAGGGATGATGGGGGTCTCCTCTCCCTACCTCTCTGTCATAGAGGCGAGACAGGGCGTCGCCCTTCGCATTCTTCGAGCCTGGCCTGTAGGAAATTGTGAATTGGAATCTGGCGAAGAATAGAGCCCACCTGGCCCGTCTCGGGTTTAGCCTGTTCGCTGCCCTGATGTACTCTAGGTTGCGGTGGTCCGTCCACACCAGGAAAGGGTGTTTGCACACCTCCAGCCAGTGCCTCCATGCCTTCAGAGTCTTCTTGACCGCCAAGAGTTCCGGTCCCCTACGTCGTAATTACTCTGGGCGGGGCTCAGCTGCTTAGAATAGAAAGCGGAGGCCTGCAGCTTTGAATAGATTCCGGTACGCTGGGACAACACTGCCTCGACTTCTACTTCTGAGGCATCCACCTCGACGATGAAGGGGAGTGAGTTGTCGGAATGTGCCAACACGGGAGCAGTGGTGAAACATGCCTTCAGCGTCTCAAACGCCCTCTCTGCCTCCGTCGTCCAACGAAACCACTGGGGACCTCCTCTCAGCAGGGAGGTAAGAGGCGCAACCACCGTGCTGAAGCCCCGGATGAACCTCCGGAAATTGTTGGCGTACCCCAGGAATCGCTGAACTGCTTTCACGGAGTTGGGGATGGGCCATGACCTGACTGCACTGACGCGTTTCTCCTCCATCTCCACTCCCTCTTTGGAGATGAGCCCAAAAAGGACACGGACTGCTGGAAAAAAACATTTCTATTGTTTAACATGTAGATCATGCTCCAACAGTCTTCTCAGCACAGACCTGACTAACGAGACATGCTGGATGCGGTCAGCAGAATAGGCCAAAATGTCTATATAGACCACTACGCCCCGTCCCAGTATGCCCTGAAACACTTCGTTGATGAAGGCCTGGAAGACTGAAGGAGCATTAGACAGGCCAAAGGGCATCGGTCTCCGCATAGGAGAGGGGATAGACATGTCCACTCGGGAGGGCTGTGTCCGACAACAGGTCAATGGCACAGTCCCAGGGGCGATGGGGAGGCAGGCATGTAGCCTGGGTCTTTTAGAAAACCCGGTGCAGATCTTGGTACTCCTCCCGTAAATCCACTTGAGGAGCACAGTCTGGACTTTCCATCATAGTGGTGTTAACAGACACCGCGAGACACCTCCCCTGACACTCCTGCGACCATCACAGCAGTCTCCTCTAAGACCAGGAAATAACCGGTTATGCAAACTCAACCAGGGGAGACCTTAAACAATGGGGTGCGTGGGCGTGTCTATAATCAAGAAAGTGATCTGTTCTGAATGAGTGTCATGGGTCAGCAAAGAAACAGGAACAGGAATGTGATGAATGAGCCCTGTACCTACTGAACCATTATCCAGGGCTCGAACTGGAATGGGTGACTGTAGGGGATCCAAAGGAATGAGTAATGCAGTGGCCAGTGCCAAGAGATTCCCGGCAGCTCCGGAATCAATCAGAGCTTACTGGAGTGAAGGGATAGGGTAAGGGATACTCAGGGAATTTAAAGGGAAAACACACTGGTTGATTTGACAGACAAGGAGAGGAGACCTTGCCTCCTACCTGGGTTGGCGAATGGGAATTCCCTGGCTTGTCACCTCCTCGCCTCCTAGTGGATAGAGAGAGCAGGTTGGGGAGAAATGTCCCCTTTCTCCACAATAGAAGCAGAGGCCCAGATTCCTCCTTCTCCTATGCTCTGCCTCGGGCAAATGTGCCGAGCCCACCTCCATCGGCTCTCGCCACGGGGCAGGGGTAGACATGGGCTCAGAATTCAGCGCAGGTCTTCAGGACCGCAGGAGGTTGTCCAACTGGATTGCCATGCTGATGAGCTTGTCGAATAACAGGTTGTCATCACGGCAGGCTAACTCCAGCTGTACCTCCTCCCGCAGTCCGCTGAGGAAAACGGTGACCAGAGCCAACTCGTTCCATCCGGTTGAGGCTGCAATGGTCCGGAATTCCAGGACTCAACCTGGGGTCCGCCTGTTTCCCAGACCGTGGCACCCCAGGCCAGAACCCATCCGGTCAGTGCCGAGATGATGGTGGTAACCATGTCTCCTACGGAAACAGCCCCGGCGTAGCGAGAGAGGTACAGGTCGCATGGTAGAAAGAACCCCTTGCTGGTGCACCTTTGAAGCGCTGCGGGAGGGACAGGGGTATTCCACGGACCGGCTCCAATGGAATGGAGGTACAGTGGGGAGAACAAGTATTTGATACACTGCCAATTTTGCAGGTGTTCCTACTTACAAAGCATGTAGAGGTCTGTCATTTTTATCAAAAGTACACTTCAACTGTGAGAGAAGGAATCTAAAACTAAAATCCAGAAAATCACATTGTATGATTTTTAAGTAATTAATTTGCATTTTATTGCATGACATAAGTATTTGATACATCAGAAAAGCAGAACTTAATATTTGGTACAGAAACCTTTGTTTGCAATTACAGAGATCATACGTTTCCTGTAGTTCTTGACCAGGTTTGCACACACTGCAGCAGGGATTTTGGCCCACTCCTCTGTACAGACCTTCTCCAGATCCTTCAGGTTTCGGGGCTGTCGCTGGGCAATACGGACCTTCAGCTCCCTCCAAAGATTTTCTATTGGGTTCAGGTCTGGAGACTGTCTAGGCCACTCCAGGACCTTGAGATGCTTCTTATGGAGCCACTCCTTAGTTGCCCTGGCTGTGAGTTTCGGGTCGTTGTCATGCTGGAAGACCCAGCCACCACCCATCTTCAATGCTCTTACTGAGGGAAGGAGGTTGTTGGCCAAGATCTCGCGATACATGGCCCCATCCATCCTCCCCTCAATACGGTGCAGTCGTCCTGTCCCCTTTGTAGAAAAGCATCCCCAAATAATGATGTTTCCACCTCCATGCTTCACGGTTGGGATGGTGTTCTTGGGGTTGTACTCATCCTTCTTCTTCCTCCAAACACGGCGAGTGGAGTTTAGACCAAAAAGCTCTATTTCTGTCTCATCAGACCAGATGACCTTCTCCCATTCCTCCTCTGGATCATCCAGATGGTCATTGGCAAACTTCAGATGGGCCTGGACATGCGCTGGCTTGAGCAGGGGGACCTTGCGTGCGCTGCAGGATTTTAATCCATGAAGATGTAGTGTGTTACTAATGGTTTTCTTTGAGACTGTGGTCCCAGCTCTCTTCAGGTCATTGACCAGGTCCTGCCGTGTAGTTCTGGGCTGATCCCTCACCTTCCTCATGATCATTGATGCCCCACGAGGTGAGATCTTGCATGGAGCCCCAGACCGAAGGTGATTGACCGTCATCTTGAACTTCTTCCATTTTCTAATAATTGCACCAACAGTTGTTGCCTTCTCACCAAGCTGCTTGCCTATTGTCCTGTAGCTCATTCTAGCCTTGTGCAGGTCTACAATTTTATCCCTGATGTCCTTACACAGCTCTCTGGTCTTGGCCCATGAGGTTTTGGACAGGTGTCTTTTATACAGGTAACGAGTTCAAACAGGTGCAGTTAATACAGGTAATGAGTGGAGAACAGGAGGGATTCTTAAAGAAAAACTAACAGGTCTGTGAGAGCTGGAATTCTTACTGGTTGGTAGGTGATCAAATACTTATGTCATGCAATAAAATGCAAATGAATTACTTAAAAGTCATACAATGTGATTTTCTGGATTTTTGTTTTAGATTCCATCTCTCACAGTTGAAGTGTACCTATGATAAAAAGTACAGACCTCTAAGTAGCAAGGTACAAATCTGTTGTTCTCTAAGTAGGAAACCTGCAAAATCTACAGTGTATCAAATACTTGTTCTCCCCACTGTAGGTTGTGGTGTGGGAGCTGGTTCCGGGATCGGCGCTGGAGACTGGAGGGACTGCACACACCCCTCCAAGCGCAGGATGGTTTCCAGCACACTGTCCATGGCGATACCGAGTCTGGAGAGACCGTCCTTGTGGTGCTGTACTGTCCCTACAATGGTCACCAGCTCGGCCTTTCATGCGGTCTTCATTTTCCGGGTCGGTTATTCTGACCCGCTGGTATAAAAGATTTGGAGACAGGCGCAGGAATACACAATAGGGGTTTTTAATACAACAAAAACAAACACGTATATGTCACGTTCTGACCTTAGTTCTGTTATTATACAGTATCTTTGTTTTAGTATGGTCAGGGCGTGAGTTGGGTGGGTTGTCTATGTTAGTTTTTCTATAATTTGGGATTTCTGTGTTCGGCCTAGTATGGTTCTCAATCAGAGGCAGCTGTCAATCGTTGTCCCTGATTGAGAATCATACTTAGGTTGCCCGGTTTCACTTTTGAGTTGTGGGTGTTTATTTTCCGTGTTAGTGTCTGTGCCACACGGGCCTGTTTCGGTTTGATTTATTTCACGTTTATTGTTTTGTTCAGTGTTCGTTATTCATTAAAAAACATGAACACTTACCACGCTGCGTTTTGGTCCTCTGATCCTTCATACTACTCCTCTTCGTCAAAAACCCTTACAGTATACAAAAACACTGGGCTGTACCCAAACAAAAGAGCAAGGGTAAACCACGTTGAACAACATGGGACAATACCCGTAATATACAATATATGAAGCACGCAGCATAAAAGCTGCACCAACGCATAGGTACTGACATGACCAACAGACAGGTGAACAATAACTGACAAAGACAGAGGGAACAGAGGGCACATATATAACGTACTAATCAGGGGAAATGGGAACCAGGTGTGTGTAATCAGACAAGACAGTCCAAGGTTGATGATAATGAATCCCGTTCAGTGAAGCCTAGAAAGCCGGTAACGTAGACCTCTGGAACTGGTGAACAGAATGAGCAGCAGTTCTGGGGGGATCCGTGACAATACTCGGCGCATGTGATAAATACAATTTGATCTGATTTGGGAATTGGCAACAGATTTGAATGCAAATATTCAAAATCTTTATAAAAACAATATGCTATTTCAGAGTTTCCTTTAGGAAAATTTGATAGTAAAAATAAAGAAAAACACTTGAATGAGCAGGTGTGTCACACGTACACATTCAAGGGTTTTTCTTTTTTTTGTACTATTAGCTACAAGGTAGAATATTGTAGAAGACATCAAATCTACGAAAAAACACATATGGAATCATGTAGTAACCAAAAAAGTGTACAAATCAAAATATATTTTATAGTAGCCACCCTTTGCCTTGATGACAGCTTTGCACACTCTTGGCATTCTCTCAACCAGCTTCACCTGGAATGCTTTTCCAACAGTCTTGAAGGAGTTCTCACATAAGCTGAGCACTGGTTGGCTGCTTTTCCTTCACTATGCGGTCCAATTCATCCCAAACCATTTCAATTGGGTTGAGATCGGGTGTTTGTGGAGGCCAGGTCATCTGATGCAGAACTCCATCACTCTCCTTGGTCAAATAGTCCTTACACAGCCTGGAGGTGTGTTACGTCATTGTCCTGTTGAAAACCCAATGATAGTCTCACTAAGCACAAACCAGATGCGATGGCGTATCACTTTGGTCATGATGATGGTTAAGTGTACCTTCAATTCTAAGTAAATCCCTGACAGTGTCATCACCAAAGCACCCCCACACCATCACACCTCCTCTTCCATGCTTCATGGTGTCAACCACACATGCGGAGATCATCCGTTCAACTTCTCTGCTTCTCACAAAGACACGGCGGTTGGAACCAAAATTCTCAAATTTGGCTCATCAGACCAAAGGACAGGTTTCCACCAGTCTAATGTCCATTGCTCATGTTACTTGGCCCAAGCAAGTCTCTTCTTATTATTGGTGTCCTTTTGTAGTGGTTTCTTTGAAGCAATTCGACCATGAAGGCCTGGTTCATGCATTCTCTTCTGAACAGTTGATGTTGAGATGTGTCTGTTACTTGAACTCTGTGAAGCATTTATTTGTGCTGCAATCTGAGGCTGATAACTCTATTGAACATATCCTCTGCAGCAGAGGTAACTCTGGGTCTTCCTCTCCTATGGCGGTCCTCGTGAGAGCCAGTTTCATCATAGCGCTTGATGGTTTTTGCGACTGCACTTGAAGAAACTTCTTGAAATGTTCCGCATTGACTGACACGTAATGTAATGATGGACTGTCATTTCTCTTTGCTTATTTGAGCTGTTCTTGCCATAATATGGACTTGGTCTTTTACCAAATAGGTCGAGATAGGGTGTTTGTATACTGTATACTATACTATACTATACTATACTATACTGTATACTATCTTCTGTATACCACCCCAACCTTGACACAACACAACTGATTGGCTCAAACGCATTGAGAAGGAAATATATTCCACAAATGAACGTTTAACAAGGCACACCTAATAATTGAAATGCATTTTTATTTATTTTTTATTTGACCTTTATTTAACTAGGCAAGAAAGTTAAGAACAAATTCTTATTTTCAATGACAGCCTAGGAACAGTGGGTTAACTGCCTTTTCAGGGGCAGAACAACAGATTTGTACCTTGCCAACTCGGGGGTTTAAACTTGCAACCTTGCGGTTACTAGTCCAACGCTCTAACCACTAGGCCACCCTGCATTCCAGGTGACTACCTCATGAAGCTGGTTAAGAGAATGCCAAGAGTGTGAAAAGCTGTCATCAAGGCAAAGGTTGGCTACTTTGAAGAATCTCAAATGTAAAATATATTTTGATTTGTTTGACACTTTTTTGGTTACTAAGTTTTTTCATAGTTTTGATGTCTTCATTATTATTCCTCAATGTAGAAAACATTAAAAATAAAGAAAAACCCTGGAATGAGTAGGTGTGTCCTAACTTTTGACTGGTACTCTATATATATGGATATACCCAGAGAGATAGGTACAGTGCCTTGCGAAAGTATTTGGCCCCCTTGAACTTTGCGACCTTTTGCCACATTTCAGGCTTCAAACATAAAGATATAAAACTGTATTTTTTTGTGAAGAATCAACAACAAGTGGGACACAATCATGAAGTGGAACGACATTTATTGGATATTTCAAACTTTTTTAACAAATCAAAACCTGAAAAATTGGGCGTGCAAAATTTTCTGCAGTTCATCCAGAGTGATCATGGGCCTCTTGGCTGCATCTCTGATCAGTCTTCTCCTTGTATGAGCTGAAAGTTTAGAGAGACGGCCAGGTCTTGGTAGATTTGCAGTGGTCTGATACTCCTTCCATTTCAATATTATCGCTTGCACAGTGCTCCTTGGGATGTTTAAAGCTTGGGAAATCTTTTTGTATCCAAATCCGGCTTTAAACTTCTTCACAACAGTATCTCGGACCTGCCTGGTGTGTTCCTTGTTCTTCATGATGCTCTCTGCGCTTTTAACGGACCTCTGAGACTATCACAGTGTAGGTGCATTTATACGGAGACTTGATTACACACAGGTGGATTGTATTTATCAACATTAGTCATTTAGGTCAACATTGGATCATTTAGAGATCCTCACTGAACTTCTGGAGAGAGTTTGCTGCACTGAAAGTAAAGGGGCTGAATAATTTTGCGCGCCCAATTTTTCAGTTTTTGATTTGTTAAAAAAGTTTGAAATATCCAATAAATGTCTTTCCACTTCATGATTGTGTCCCACTTGTTGTTGATTCTTCACAAAAAAATACAGTTTTATATCTTTATGTTTGAAGCCTGAAATGTGGCAAAAGGTCGCAAAGTTCAAGAGGGCCGAATACTTTCGCAAGGCACTGTATATTAGCAGAACAATGCTTCTGCGGTATTATGTAAAAAATGGTTTATTCTACTAAACCTGTTACTACACTGAACAAAAATATGAACACAACATGCAACAAGATTTCAATGACTCACAATTCATATAAGGAAATCTGTCAATTACAATAAATGAATTAGGCCCATATCTATATATTTTACATGACTTGGAATACAGATATGCATCTGTTGGTCACAAATAAAACATGTTTACATAGGTATGGACGTGGATTTGAAAACCAGTCAGTATCTGGTGTGACCAGCATTTGATTCATGCAGCACGATACGTCTCCTTCACATAGAGTTGTTCAGGCTGTTGATTGTGGTCTGTGGAATGTTATCCCATTCCTCTTCAATGGCTATGCTTAGTTGCTGGATATTGTCAGGAATTGAAACACGCTGTCGTGCACGGTGATCCAGAGCATCCCAAACATGCTCAATGGGTGACAGGTCTGAGTATGCATTGTCCGTAGTTTCTGCCTGCCCATACCATAACCCCACCGCTACCATGGGGCACTCTGTTCACAACGTTGACATCAGCTGACTGATTGCCCACAAAACGCTGTCTGACATCTGCCCGGTACAGTTGAAACCAGGATTCATCTGTGAAGAGCACACTTCTCCAGTGTGCCAATGGCCATCGAAGGTGAGCACTTGCCCGCTGAAGCTGGTTATGATGAGAAACTGCAGTCAGGTCAAGAACCTGGGTGAGGATGACGAGCATGCAGATGAGCTTTCCTGAGACGAAATATGAGAAGATGTAGATTTTCTAACCTAAGTGTTTAGATACCTTTCAAATGTACACTGAACAAAAATATTTACGCAACTTGTAAAGTGTTGGTCCCATGTTTCATGAGCTGAAATAAAAGAGCCCAGAAATTTTCCATACGCACAAAAAGATTACTTCTAAAACAAATTGCATACATTTGTTTACATCCCTGTTAGTGAGCATTTCTCCTTGGCAAGATAATCCATCCACCAGACAGTGTGCAATTGGCATGCTGACTGCAGGAATATCCACCAGAGCTGTTGACAGAGAATTTAATGTTAATTTCTTTACCATACCCGCCTCCAACATCATTTTAGAGAATTCTCTTCACTGATTAATTAGTTTCAACTGTACCGGGCAGATGGCAGACAGTGTGTATGGCATTGTGTGGGCAAGCAGTTTGCTGTTGTCAACGTTGTGAACAGAGTGCCCCATGGTGATGGTGGGGTTATGGTATGGGCAGGCAGAAACTACGGACTACACAGTTGCATTTTATCGATGGCAATTTGAATGAACAGAGATACCATGGCGAGATCCTGATGCCCATTATCGTGCTTTTCATCCGGCGTCTTCACCTCACGTTTCAGCATGATAATGCACAGCCCCATATCAAAAGGATTTGTACACAATCTTTTACATGTTTTATTATTTATTACAAAAAACACAAGGAAAGGTGAACATTAAAGTATTAGAGCATGAAGGACAAACACTACAGCATCAAGACACTATCAAACATGTATCAGTCTTTCCGCAACAGAGCCATCCTTATGTGTGAGAGTGCGTGTGCATGATAGTGATATTAAATATATGTCATAGTTTCCTTTTTCATGATCACAATCTTGTGAAACCCGAACCCTCCAAGATCCCCCCACAGTTCCCCAATAGCTGTCCCTCAACCATTCGAGACCCCTCCCACAGCCCCCCCACGGAATAAAAAAATTAAAAATAAAATTAATTCCATTCCCCACCCCCAAGAACCCCCCAATGCACCAACAACCAAGAGAAGAAACGAAAGAGAAAAAAGGAAAAGACAGAAGAAAACAGCAAACAACAATGCAAAAAAATATATAAAAAAATAATACATTTAAAACAAAGGACATCAAGGACAACTGAAATCATAACAGCAATGCCAACTGTATATGTTTGTGTGCATGTCTGGCACTATTACATGTATGTTTGTGTTCTTGTATGTGTTTATTTGAATGAGAGTGTGTGTATATGCATGTGTACAAACACCTGTACGGCATCAGCCTCAGACAAACCGGCATTAGTTGTAAAAACACTGCCACTTAGTGTCATTCAAATGTACTTTTATTATGTTTTATTTCGACTTTTTTCCCCTTTATCTTTTGACCATCATTCTCTCTCTCACACAGCCACTCCACTCCCACTTGTCTCCAATTCCACATACCAACCCTCAGCTTCTGTCACGAACCTCACCGAAGATGGTGCCTCTTCCTGTTCGGGCGGTGCTCGGCGGTCGTCGTCGCCGGCCTATTAGCTGCCATCGATTCCCTTTCCGTTTGTTTTGGGTTATTGGGTAATTGGTTACACCTGTTTTGTATTAGGGTTTGTTTGTAGGGTATTTAAGGGCACTAGGCCCGCTGGGTATTTGTGCGGGCTTGTTTTTGTTACTCTGTGTTTGATGGTGTGATTTATTCGTGTATTTATTCTCCGGACTATTTTGTCCTGTTGTTTGGACTGGCAATTTATATACGCCCTGTGTGTTGGCGTGACTGTTTTGTTGCGCTGGGGAATAAATTTGAAAAAAAGACTGAACCCTGCTCTCTGCGCCTGATTCCACCCACCACTCCTAGTTGATCGTAACAGCTTCCCTCAGCCCATCCCATCTATCTCTGCTGACCACCCACTTTGTGTTTCTACGCAGCACATATCTTCTTCTTCATATCATCTTTCAACTATGCTGTGATGTTTAACGTACAATTTCAATCTATCTAACTGAATAGAATCTACAGATTGCGTGTTGAAGATAAATACTTTTACTAAGAGTATTAGTATATTAGTAATTGACTGACCCGGTCTCTCCAGATCTAACAGTACTATTTTTAGGGTCAATTTTAGATCAATGCTATGCATTTTCAGCCATTCCTGAACCTGAGACCAGAAACAGGCTACCTGAGGGCAATACCAAAGTAAATGGTCTATTGATTCTGTATCCTCACAACAAAATCTGCAGAGCTTTGATGACTTTATGTCCCAAATATTCAACATTTTGTTGGTGGCAAGAATTCTATATAATAATTTTAGCTGAAAAGCACAAAGTCTTGAATCTTGCGTTGTTTTATATATCAACTCATACACCCTGTACCATGGAATTGGTACATAAAAAATCTCTTCCCAACTATTTTGCAATCTGTATGGCACAGTTGTCAACATCCTGGTCCTCAAATGAAACTGGTATACTTTCGCTATTTTTATTCCTCCGCCAGTTTTGATCCTTTATATTGGGCAGACAGACCAGTTCCCTACCTCCTCCTGCTGCCACCCACCTTGGATTGAGCAGACCTTCCCGTACAATTCTAATAACTCCATGAAGGACATAACTCTACCATTACAATTTACAATATAATTTAAGAACAAAATACCCTTTTCAAACATCTTTCCCCAAAATACAGGTATTTTATCAACCAGCACATTTGAGTTCAGCCATAATATTTGTTGTAATATTTGTTCCATCTTTTCAGGGGGATGAAATTGAAATTGTAGCCAGCTCTGCAATGCTTGTTTGAAAAAGACAGATACTTTGAAAAAAGTATAATTTTCAATTAATCGAAAATGAGACATGGCAATTTGCACAAAGGCAAAAAGGCCATTTTTAAACAATGGATGAGCTTTTCTTAGTAATCTACTTGAGAACCATTTAGGGTTCAAATAAAACTTTTGAATGAGTGAAGCTTTTAGAGAGAGGTTTAGTGCTTTTATATTTAATAATCTCAACCCACCCAATTCATATTCATTATATAGATAGGCTCGTTTTATTTTGCCTGGTTTAGTGTCCCAGATAAAGCTAAATATTTTTTGCTCGTATGATTTGAAAAACGATTCATCAGGAGTAGGCAGCGCCATAAGTAAGTGAGTAAACTGAGATATGACTAAGGAGTTAATCAGGGCAATTTTTTCCATAAATAGACAGGTATTTACCTCTCCATGGTTGCAGGATCTTGTCTATTTTTACAAGTTTTCTATTGAAATTCATTGTGGAGAGCTTATTTATATATTTTGTGATATGAATACCGAGTATGTCAACTTCACCATCAGCCCATTTTATAGGTAGGCTGCAAGGTAATGTAAATGTTGTATTTTTTAAGGATCCAATACATAATATTGTACACTTATCATAATTAGGTTTTAGTCCAGAGAGTACAGAAAAGTTATCTAGATCTTTAATGAGACATTGCAGGGACCTAGCTTGCGGACTTAACATAAAACTTGAGTCATCGGCATACATGGACACCTTTGTTTTTAAGCCTTGGATTTCTAATCCTCTAATGTTGCTATTTGATCTGATTTTAATAGCTAGCATTTCGATGGCCATAACGAATAGATATGGTGACAGTGGACACCCGTGTTTAACTCCTCTTGACAATTCAAAACTCTCTGAGAAGTAGCTGTTATTTACTATTTTACAGCTGGGGTTGCTATACATTATTTTTTAACCATTTTACCGAAGAAATCCAGGCATTTACAAATAAAATCTTACTTTATCAAATGCCTTTTCAAAATCCGCTATAAATACCATTCCTGGCTTCTTATGTGTTTCATGATGTTCTATTATTTCTAGTAGTTGTCATATATTATCTCCAATGTATTGTCCATGTAAAAAACCTGTCTTATCAGGATGAACAATACCTGGTAAAACCCTTTTAATTCTGAGTGCTATGCATTCTGCTAGTATTTTTGCATCACAACATTGACATGTAAGGGGCCTCCAGTTTTTTAGATAGACCGGGTATTTATATTTGCCATCTGGGTCTTGTTTTAATAATAGAGAAATCAGACCTTCCTGCTCAGTACCTGACAGACTACCATTTCTATAGGAGTAGTTAAAACAATCTAACAATGGAGCTTTTAGTATATTGAAAAATACTTGATATACCTCTACCGGTTTGCCATCAAGCCCTGGGGTTTTTCCAGACTGAAAGGATTTCATAGCCTCAAAAAGTTCTTCCTCTGTAATTTGGCCTTCGCATTGATCTTTCTGTACATTTGTTAATTTTCCATTTTTATATTATTTGGAAAGAATTCCTTACCGTAATCTTCATTCAGTGGGAGAGGATGAGATGAGAAAGAGAACATCTGCCTAAAATAATTAACTTCCTCTTTTGAAATATCATTCATGACTCTGTCTTCAGTAACAATTTGTACACAATTCCTGGAAGCTGAAAATGTCAAAAATGTTCCATGGCCTGCACACTCAACAGACATGTCATCCATTGATCATGTTTGGGGTGCTCTGGATCGACGTTTAAGACAGCGTGTTCCAGTTCCCGACATTATCCAGCAACTTCGCACAACCGTTGAAGATCCTTGTAGCTGTGTGGACCAATATTGTCAAAATGTTTGCCTTGGGGTAAGTTGAGCCAATGGTTGAGCAAATTGTAAGTTGAGAAAATGTAAGTATTTTCTTCCCAGGTGTAATGCAAGGCATTATCGCCAGGATATAAGGTAACAACAGGGCCTGGCCTATGTTAAATATGTTTAACAAAGTACAAAGTGTTTGTTAGGTTTTACATCTGTGTTTAAAGATGTGTCATGTATTTAGAAAGCCCTTTTTACATCAGCAGATGTCACAAAGTGCTTATACAGAAACCCAGCCTTAAACGCCAAAGAGCAAGCAATGTGGATGCAGAAGCACGGTGGCTAGGAAAAACTCCCTAGAAAGGCAGGAACTTAGGAAGAAACCTAGAGAGGAACCTAGCTCTGAGGGGTATCCAGTCCTCTTCTGGCTGTGCCTGGTGGAGATTCTAAGAGTATATGCCCATTATTGATTTCAGATCATTCTTGAAGATGATTAAGATGATTCAGACAAAAAATGGTATTGTGTTAAATTGTGTTTGGGAAATAAATATATATATACGTTTTTTGGTAGTAGTAATATTTCATTCAGTACAGAAATTTGTAGGTAGTGCTGAGACCACTTTTTTGGATGCTATGTATTCAAATCTGTAGTGTTGAAATGAATTCTAATTATTCCCAGAGATACACAACATCTTGAAATACATACTGAACAAAAATACGAATGCAACATGCAACAATTTCAGCACCCTCTGCCCCCGACGGGGGGTGCTGAAGAAGCCGAATGTGGAAGTCCTGTGCTGGCGTGGTTACATGTGGTCTGTGATTGTGAGGCCGGTTGGATGTACTGCCAAATTCTCTAAAACGACGTTGGAGGCAGCTTATGGTAGGGAAATTAACATAACATTCTTTGGCAACAGCTCTGGTGGACATCCCTGCAGTAAGCATGTCAATCGTCAGGTGCTTCTACACCTGCATTGCGTGCTGTTTGGGGTTTTAGGCTGGGTTTCTGTACAGCACTTTGATATATCAGCAGATGTAAGAAGGGTTATATAAATACATTTGATTTGATTTGTACGATCCCTCAACACTTAAGACATCTGTAGCAATGTGTTGTGTGACAAAATGGCACAATTTAGAGTGGCCTTTTAGTGTCCCCAGCACAAGATGCACCTGTGTAATGATCATGCTGTTTAATCAGATTCTTGATATGCCACATCTGTCAGGTGGATGGATTATCTTGGCAAAGGGGAAATGCTCAATAACAGGGATGTAAACCAAGTTGTGGCAAAATTAGAGAGAAATAAGCTTTTTGTGATTTCTGTAATCTTTTATTTTAGCTCATGAAACAAGGGACCAACACTTTACATGTTGCGTTCATATTTTAGTTCAATTTATGTAGATATCTTTGTTAGAAAGAATACTATACTTCCCTTGAAGGAATTATGCTGAATGTAAATGTAAATGTCTCAATTTACCCCACTCCCCTACAGGTTAACTTTTGAATTCCCCCAACTGTATGTTAGGACTACAAAAGAAGAAAGCCTGGCAATGTAATGTGTATAAAGCATTACATTTGTTATGCTATTTGAGAAAATGCAACACCATCAGTAACATTTATTGCTGGGCATAGATAGTATTTCCTGTTACAAAATCATTCCAAAAAATATATCTATGTGAACCTAGTTTTGTTAATAGCATAGCTAATCCACATCTCCATTTTGCACTTGTCCTTAGATATTTGCAAACATCTCATTAAGATATTGATTATTATTATTAAAACAAAGGGGTTATTCATAACACCTGGGCTGTGTTCATTAGGCCCCAACTGGAAGAAAACTGACTGAAACAAGAAGGAACTTTCTGGACTTGTCCAATAATGAACACTTGTTTTTGTGTTCCTGTTGCAAAACATTGTTGCTCCTGGTGTGCCCTAATGAATAAGACCTGTTGTGTTCAATTAAAAAAAAATCTGTTGTGTGCTGTAATGATCACAAACCTTGATTGCCGTGGTCAATTCGTAATTTGCATTTCTGCACCCAATTCTGAATGAGAAGCATCCACTTACTCTCCTGTGTGGATTGTGGATTATCCCATAAACATTCTGAAGGTGATATGCATAAGTCAAATTAACTACACATTTGAGAAACAATTTTCATTAAAACATTTTTTAATTATGTTTTATTGTCACATACACCAGAATGATGATGATAGTATGATACATTTATGGTGGCGGTTATATTATGACTAACTCATATTCTTGGTGTCCTCCACATTATTCACGTCCTTTATAACAAATTATTATTTACACTGACTTGCCAAAGCTTAGCATTAGACCATTGTTCCTCCCTCTAAGTGCTTTCAATACAAAATGTATACATTTCTACTGTGCCAATTATGGCCAGATAGTTATATTGTTAATACCTCAAAATGAAAAATGAATGCTTCATAATTTTTCTGGTTGCGAAAGCATACCCGATACTTACTGCGACTTCTTATTTAAGTATAGTTGGATATTTGGTGGACCGTTTTGTTTACACAGTACACAAATTACATAATCTAAATGAATGACTAGAACTGAAAATGCCCAAACTTAACATTGATCTAAACTGTACATCTCTTGTACCTGCTCTCTTCCCATATACAATCCACCAAGTCATTTGAGCCTGAGTAAAAAAAAAAAAAGTAAAAAAAAGAAAAGAAATATTCTATGGTATCCAGGATGCCAATTTCCATTGTCAGTAGTAACGATCTCCTTCGGAAAAATGTAAAATTTCTGCAACCCGTTCTTAACCTCCTCGGATGATCGTTCTTTGGCTGCTATGGGGCATAAGGTCCCAGAACTCGTGACAGAGGCACTGGCAGAAGCCGTAGACCATGATCATGACGAGGCTTGCCGGGACCAGGCTTACCAGAAGGACCCCCAAGGTGGTCTTCTGCATGATGAGCAGGTAGACTCCCATGGGCAAGGAGCTGAAGTAGAGGAGCCCCAACACCCACACCAGCGCCCGGGCGGCGCAGTTCCACACCGCCCACCTCTGGGTGATGGAGGCCATGGAGTCCAGACTGGAGGAGTGGTAATCCCTACCCTGGATGGTGCCCACTCCAGGAGGGTGGGAGTGAAGTTGGTAGGGGTGGTGGTCCTGAGGGGATGGAGGCGGTTCCATGATGGTGATGACCATGTAGTTGGGTGAGCCGCGGATGGAGGAGTAGGTGTGGGTGGTGGTAGTGGTAGTGGAGGAGGATGAGGAGCCGCTGGGAGGGTTGCCCATGAGTGAGCTTAGGTGCCTGGGGCTGAGCAGTAGCTCGGTGGGGCCCTCATTGGGGTAGTGCAAGTTCCTCTGGTTCCGGGTCTGGAGGGTCAGCGCGGCCACCAAGTTGCAGTCATCTGGCAGGTTACCCACCGCCTCGCCCGGGAAACTAGTGACGAACCGGCAAAACGGGCACACCACAGCATTGGGTGGCGACTCGCCCAAGTCTAAGATCTTGGCCAGGCACTTGGCACACAGGCGGTGACAGCACTCGAGAACCTTAGGGCGCCGGCTGCCCAGGCTATATGGGCAGTAACAGATCATGCACTCCAGCTCCTCCGTGCTGAAGCCCTCCACTATCCCCCCTTCCTCCATATTCCGTAACTTCCCCATCATCTCTCTCTCTCTCTCTCTCTCTCTCTCTCTTTCTTTCTTTCTTTCTTTCTTTCTTTCTTTCTTTCTTTCTTTCTTTCTTTCTTTCTGTCTGTCTGTCTCTGTCTGTCTCAGCTCCCCACAGGATCAACGGAAGAAGATGACAGTCCAAAGTTTTTGGGGAAATTCAGCGTTGGAAGACATGACGAGAGGCAGCAGCAGCCTTCTGATGGCGACGACAGTAGCAACGCTCCGCTCCGGAGGAGGTTTCAGGGTCATCCTGGTTGTCTGTGCAGCTCATGTGGTGTGTGTATGTGTGGGTGTGGGTGTGTGTATGGGAAGCCTAGCGCGTTCTAGCCTCCGGGGTACGCGCCTCGGCTCAGTTTGGGGTAGGCCTAACTACGCGTCATGCGGGGCCAAAAGCCTTTCATGCACCACAGAGAGAGAGAAAGAGAGCGAGAGAGAGATGGAGGGGAGAGGCCATCATTGAAAAAAAAAGATTTGTGTTAACACAGCATTAGAACAGAAAAAACAGGGGCAATGAACAACAAAGCAGGGCCTGTACAAACCAGGACTGGAATTTTCGAGCCCAGCCTTTTGTTGCCAGTTTAAATTCAGTCCAATTAGTGGTGGGTTCTCTTTCGTTTTCTGGTACTGTGTCTGTTAATGGTCTCTGTGTGTGTCTGTGTGTGTCATGAAGAATCTTCCAAAGAGTTTTCGGTCTGAAGGAGATGACAGGATGTACTGATCAACTCAATGTTGATGATCATTTTTCTTGAAGTGAAGATAACATGGAGGAGGTGAAGATTTATGGGCCAGTAAAGACTTCTGTGATTGGGAGGGAAAATGGAGCATGTCATTGTTGGGGATAGTGATTTGGCAGTAAACTGTGCTCTTGTGCTCTCTTTGAACGAACTTCTAAGCCTAATAACAATGATGTTGGTCCAGATGCTGAAAGGGGAAACTTGCTGAATGATAAGAGAAAAGACAGTCAAATATGTTCTTTTCGGTTATTTACAAAAAAAAGAAGTCATGGATGCTTTTCTAGCAGTAGACAACAAGAAATCTACAGGGGCAAACCAATTGGATCCTGGTCTTCTTAAGTGTGCAGCACCTAGCATTGTTGGCTCAAGAACCCACATTTTTTTTAATCTAACATTGTTATCAGGAAATATTCCAAAAGTATAGAAATCAGCTCTTGTGCTGCCGCTCCATAAGGGAGGGGGTAGTAGGGATCTTAGTAAGTATTGCCCCCATTCAAGGCTTTTTTGTCTTGCTCAGATTTTTGAATCCTTGGTAAATGTACAACATTTTTATCTGAGAAATGTATTTTGAATGTAAACCTGTTTAGGTTTAGACCTGGGAATAGTACTATTACTATAGTACTATTGTAAATAGCCCATCCAACCAACTACCTACCTCATCCCCATATTTTTTTTTTTTGTTTATTTCTGCTCTTTTGCACACCAGTATTTCTACTTGCACATCTTCATCTGCACATATATCACTCCAGTGTCAATTGCTATATTGTAATTACTTCGCCACTATGGCCTATTTATTGCCTTACCTCCGTACTTCATTTGCACCCACTGTATACAGACTTTCTATTGTTATTGACTGTATGTTTGTTTATCCCATGTGTAACTCTGTGTTGTTTTTATCGCACTGCTTTGCTTTATGTTGGCCAGGTCGCAGTTGTAAATGAGAACTTGTTCTCAACTGGCCTACCTGGTTAAATAAAGGTGAAATAAATACAAATATTTTCTTTTGAATAAGTTGTCCTCGATAGGCGTGAGATCTGGCGCCTGTTCATGGTTTCATGATTATCTTAGTGACAGAACTCAGGCCATAGTGATTGATGGGTTTAAGTCCGCATTTCTTGAAGTACATAAAGGTGTTCTGCAGGGGTCGATACTCGGACATGTTCTTTTTAATATTTATAAATATCAGATTTCAGGAAAGACCCATGTGCAGACTGTTGAAGTAACAATGTTTATTGCAACAACACAGGCAGGCAAATGACAGGTCAAGGCAGGCAGGGGTTGATAATCCAGAGTTGTGGGGCCAAGGTACAGGACATCAGGCAGGCCAGGGTCAGGTCAGGCAAAGGTCAGTAATCCAGAGTAGAAGCAAAGGCACAGGACACCAGGCAGGCTCAGAGTCAGGACAGGCAAGGGTCAAAACCAAGAGGAAGAGAAAAAGTGAGACTGGGGAAAGCAGGAGCTGAGACAAGATGCTGGTTGACTTGAACAGACAAAACAAACTGGCAATAGACAGAGAACACAGGTATAAGTACCCAGGGGATAATGGGGAAGATGGGCGACACCTGGAGGGGGTGGAGACAAGCACAAGGACAGGTGAAACAGATCAGAGCGTGACAATATAAATGCTATTGGTCAATCTGTTTCAATTTTTACATTTAATCTATATGCGGATGATACTATTATACACACAATTGCCCCGACCGCTTGGCTGTGACAAGACTACATTCCGATTTTGCAGTTGTACCGGAAGTCCTTACTGATTTAAAACTCATACTTAATACGGGTATAATAAATATTGTTTCCAAGTTCTCGTAAGATTGTCTAAGATGGATTACATCTTAACTTATTGGATGGTTCTTGCATAAAACTGCCTAGGTATTTGGATTGACAATGATTTATTGTTCTTAAAACATGACTGAGCTTTTACTTTTTAAGAAAACATATCTTGTCTCTCTCTAGTCAGCAGGGAGCAAATTGTGCAGTCAACCTTTCTACCTGTTCTTGAATATGGTGATACTATTTGTCAAAGTGCAGCTGTCTCTACTCTTAATAAACCCTTGGATGACGTTTTTCATACCTCCCTTAGTTTTATTATTTATCACTGTATTATTTACCAAAAGATTGGCTGGACCTCTTTGAAGTCAAGTAGATCACATCACGTCAAGTAAATCCTGCTTCGCAAACTCCCGACTTGCTGAGTACACTGTAAAGATTTTAAATGAAAAGTTATCAAACCCGTAAATCAGCCTGTAATGTCCTTGCACCTTTAACAGTGGAATGATCTACAATACACCTTAAAATTGGAGGAATTGGTGCCTCTAAGCGATTTCAGACGGTTGTCAGGGGACGTTTTTACTGGAGAATTGTCTGGTTTTTATGATTGTGTTTAGCTTTTTGTGTCTTGTTGTGCACAATGTGTATTTTAATGTGTATATGAATGTTTATTTGAATATGTTTGTTGTATTTTGATTTTGTATTGTGGTGCTATACAGGGCTCATCTGGAAAAGAGACCTTTGTCTCAGCATTTACTCCCTGTCAAAAAAAAGGTTACCATGAAATGCTTACTTACAAGCCCTTAACCAACAACGCAGTTCAAGAAATAGAGTTAAGAAAATATTTACTAAATAAACTAAAGTAAAGAAAATTATGAAAAGTAACAAGAAAATAACAAGGCTATATAAATATATATATACAGTTGAAGTCAGTTTACATACACCTTTGTGAAATACATTTAAACTCAGTTTTTCACAATTCCTGACATTTAATCCTAGTAAAAATTCCCTGTCTTGGGTCAGTTAGGATCACCACTTTATTTTAAGAATGTGAAATGTCAGAATAATAGTAGAGAGAATGATTTATTTCAGCTTTTATTTCTTTCATCACAGTGTATATACACTCAATTAGTATTTGGTAGCATTACCTTTAAATTGTTTAACTTGGGTCAAACATTTCGGGTAGCCTTCCACAAGCTTCCCACATAAATTGGGTGAAATTTGGCCCATTCCTCCTGACAGAGCTGGTGTAACTGTGTCATGTTTGTAAGCCTCCGTGCTCGTACACGCTTTTTCAATTCTGCCCACAAATTTACTATCAGATTGAGGACAGGGCTTTGTGTTGGCTCCAATAGTTTATATACACATACACTTAGGTTGGAGCCATTAAAACCCATCTTTCAACCACTCCACAAATTTCTTGTTGAAAAAAATGTTTTAGCAAGTCGGTTAGGACATCTACTTTGTGCATGACACAAGTAATTTTTCCAACAATTGTTTACAGACAGATTATTTCACTGATAATTCACTGGATGAACCAGTGGGTCAGAAGTTTACATACACTAAGTTGACTGTGCCTTTAAAGAGCTTGGGAAATTCCAGAAAAGGATGTCATGGCTTTAGAAGCTTCCGATTGACTCAAATGATATCAATTAGCCTATCGGAAGTGTACCTGTGGATGTATTTCAAGGCCTACCTTCAAACTCAGTGCCTCTTTGCTCGACATCATGGGAAAATCAAAAGAAATCAGCCAAGACCTCAGAAAAAAAATTGTAGACCTACACAAGTCTGGTTCATCCTTGGGAGCAATTTCCAAACACCTGAAGGTACCACTATTGTACAAACAATAGTACGCAAGTATAAACACCATGGAACCACGCAGCCAGCATACCGCTCAGGAAGGGGACGCATTCTGTCTTCTAGAGATGAACGTACTTTGGTCCGAAAAGTGCAAATCAATCCCAGAACAACAGCAAAGGACCTTGTGAAGATGCTGGAGGAAACAGGAACAAATGTATCTATATCCACAGTAAAACGATATCGACATAACCTGAAAGGCCGCTCAGCAAGGAAGAAGCCACTCCAAAACCACCATAAAAAAGCCAGACTATGGTTTGCAACTGCACATGGGGACAAAGACTTTTTGGCGAAATGTCCTCTGGTCTGATGAAACAAAAAATAGAACTGTTTAGCCATAATGACCATCGTTATGTTTGGAGGAAAAAAGGGGAGGCTTGCAAGCAGAAAAACATCCTCCCAACCGTGAAGCATGGGGGTAGCAGCATCATGTTGTGGGGGTGCTTTGCTGCAGGAGGGACTGGTGCACATCATGAGGATTGAAAATTATGTGGATATATTGAAGCAACATCTAAAGACATCAGTCAGGAAGTTAAAGTTTGGTCACAAATGGGTCTTCCAAATGGACAATGACCCCAAGCATACTTCCAAAGTTGTGGCAAAATGGTTTTAGGACAACAAAGTCAAGGTATTGGAGTGGCCATCACAAAGCCCTGTCCTCAATCCTATAGAAAATGTATGGGCAGAACTGAAAAAGCGTGTGCGAGTAAAGAGGCCTACAAACCTGACTCAGTTACACCAGCTCTGTCAGGAGGAATGGGCCAAAATTCACCCAACTTATTGTGGGAAGCTTGTGGAAGGCTACCCGAAACGTTTGACCCAAGTTAAACAATTTGAAGACAATGCTACCAAATACTAATTGAGTGTATGTAAACTTCTGAACCACTGGGAATGTGATGAAAGCTGAAATAAATCACTCTCTCTACTATTATTCTGACATTTCACATTCTTAAAATAAAGTGGTGATCCTAACTGTCCTAATTTTTGGAATTTTTGGATTAAATGTCAGGAATTGTGAAAAACTGAGTTTAATTGTTTTTGGCTAAGGTGTATGTAAACTTCCGACTTCAACTGTATATATATACACATTACCATTCAGAAGTTTGGTGTCACTTAGAAATGTCCTTGTTTTTGAAAGAAAAACATTTTTTTGTCCATTAAATAACATCAAATTGATCAGAAATACAGTGTAGACATTGTTAATGTTGTAAATGACTATTGTAGCTGGAAACGGATGATTTTTGTATGGAATATCTGCATAGGTGTACAGAGGCGCATTATCAGCAACCATCACTCCTGTGTTGACAATTTTCAGGGCCTTCCTTTGACACCGCCTGGTGTAAAGGTCCTGGATGGCAGGCAGCTTAGCCCCAGTGATGTTCTGGGCCGTATGCACTACCCTCTGTAGTGCCTTGCTGTTGAAGGCCGAGCAATTGCCATACCAGGCAGTGATGCAACCAGTCAGGATACTCTCGATGTTGCAGCTGTAGAACCTTTAGAGGATCTCAGGTAGAACCTTTAGAAGATCTCAGGACCCATGCCAAGTCTGGCAGCTTAGTCCCAGTGATGTCCTCGATGCACTTATTGATAAAGCCTGTGACTGATGTGGTTTACTCCTCAATGTCATCGGAAGAATCCCAGGACATGTTCCAGTCTATGATAGCAAAACAGTCCTGTAGTTTAGCATCTGCTTCATCTGACCACTTTTTTATAGACCGAGTCACTGGTGCTTCCTGTTTTAATTTTTGCTTGTAAGGGGGATTCAGGGGGATAGAGTTGTGGTCGGATTTACCAAATGGAGGGCGAGGGAGAACTTTGTACGCATCTCTGTGTGTGGAGTACAGGTGATGTATAATTTGTTTCCCTCTGGTTGCACATTTAACATGTTGATGGAAATTTGGTAGAACTGATTTAAGTTTCCCTGCATTAAAATCTCCGGCCACTAGGAGCGCCGCCTCTGGGTGAGTGGTTTCCTGTTTGCTTATTTCCTTATACAGCTGACTGAGTGCGGACTTAGTGCCAGCATCTGTCTGTGGTGGTAAATAAACAGCCAGGAAAAGTATAGCTGAAAACTCTCTAGGCAAGTACTGTGGCCTGCAATTTATCACAATATACTCTACTTCAGGCGAGCAAAATCGAGAGACCTCCTTAGATTTCATGCACCAGCTGTTGTTTACAAATATGCACAGACCGTTCCCCCTTGTCTTACCGGAGTGTGCTGTTCTATCTTGCCAGAGCAGCATGTATTCCGCTAGCTGAATATCCATGTTGTCATTCAGCCACGATTCCGTGAAACATTGGATATTACAGTTTTTGATGTCCCGTTGGTAGGATATTCGTGATCGTACCTCATCTAGTATTGAATCTTAACCTTTTCCGGGTCCTGATCAGGAATCCGGGTCTTTGTCCTCTGTACCTGCATCGCTTCCTCTTGCAAATAACGGGGATGTCGGCCCTGTCGGGTGTTTGGAGAATGTCTTGTGTGTCTTGCTTGTTGTAGAAAAAAACCTTTGTCTAATCCAAGGTGAGTGATCGCTGTCCTGATATCCAGATGCTTTGTTTTGCCGTAAGATACGGTTGCAGAAACATTATGTACAAAATACGTTTTTAAAAAACGTGAAAAACCCCCACATAATAGCACCATTGGTTGGGCGCCCGTAAAACCGCTGCCATTTCTTCTGGCAACATTTTGTAGGATCATCCACAAGCTATACAGAGGGTGCTCTGGCAAGCAAATAGCAGAGACCTGAGGACATCGTCCAACCTGGAACTGAGACAGACCAGATACAACTTCAATTAGTATGGAGGTGTGAAGTGAGAGGTGTCGAAGACTTTGAGCCCAACAAATGGCAAGAGTCTCTCACAGCCTACCCCAAACAAATCCAGAGGCCTTTGAAGCCCTCTCTCGCTGTTCAAAGATCATCCACTGGCATTTCATACAAGAAATCTGCCTCCAGAAATAGAAGCTTCTCCCAAGTGGGTGTAACACCTACTCCCATTGCCTGCTGCACTGCTGCTTGGATTCCACCTGGCGATCTGTTCACCGTCTGCCCTGGTCTGTCTCCCCTTGTCTGGTACAGGTACCCCCACCACACTCCCCCCTCTTTCCCAAGCTTTCGCTCACCTCCAGCACATACGCATTGTTGGGGCGAGTGACTCTGAACTAGCCGCAAGCCGTTATAGATTTTTTCTTGTGCATTTTGCTACTTGTGACCAACCGGCTCAAATCGGTCTTATGTAGCAAAATCTGAAATTGTGTTTTTTACATTGGATAAAAGTAGAGACTCAGAGCTACAAAATTGTATAGCATACTCTGCAATATGAGAGTATGCAGGGAGCTGAAAGTTGATATGCTTGTAAACTCACTTTTGAGAAAAGGGCCTTGTTTTGACCACTGCAGTTATCACAATTCAGGTCCACACGTGTTTCCCCAACTGCGGTTGAAGGCCGAGCAATTGCCGTACCAGGCAGTGATGCAACCAGTCAGGATACTTTCGATGTTGCAGCTGTAGAACCTTTTGTTGTGGTATTCCTTCCCAGCAGACACCAAACAAAACACACTTGAGAGGAGTTAAAAAGTAGATGAGACATTGCTGCATAAGGTCAGGATAGTGCACATGCAAACAACAAAATAACATTAAGATAAATTACAATTAACTGTCTCACCATTGTCAGTCTTTACACAGCTCAGTGAAAGGTATTTACCTGCCTACTATATGAACTCAGCAAAAAAAGAAATGCTCCCTTTTTCAGAACCCTGTCTTTCAAAGATAATTCGTA
The DNA here is from genome assembly GCF_018296145.1 of Oncorhynchus tshawytscha. Lineage (NCBI taxonomy): Eukaryota > Metazoa > Chordata > Actinopteri > Salmoniformes > Salmonidae > Oncorhynchus > Oncorhynchus tshawytscha. The sequence goes on from NC_056438.1 coordinate 37,728,374, forward strand.
AAAATCCAAATAACTTCACAGATCTTCATTGTAAAGGGTTTATACACTGTTTCCCATGCTTGTTCAATGAATGATAAACAATTAATGAACATGCACCTGTGGAACAGTCGTTAAGACTCCAACAGCTTACAGGAGGTAAGCAATTAAGGTCACAGTTATGAAAACTTTGGACACTAAAGAGGCCTTTCTACTGACAATGAAACATGTCAAAAGAAAGACGCCCATGGTCCCTGCTCATCATGCCTTAGGCATGCTGCAAGGAGGCATGAGGACTGCAGATGTGACCAGGGCAATAAATTGCAATGACCGTACTGTGAGATGCCTAGGACAGCACTACAGTGAGACAGGACGGACAGCTGATCATCCTCGCAGTGGCAGACCACGTGTAACAATACCTGCACAGGATCGGTACATCCGACCATCACACCTGCGGGACAGGTAGAGGATGGCAACAACAACTGCCCGAGTTACACCAGGAATGCACAATCCCTCCATCAGTGCTTAGACTGTCCGCAATAGGCTGAGAGAGGCTGGACTGAGGGCTTGTAGGCCTGTTGTAAGGCAGTTCCTCACCAGACATCACTGGCAACAAGTCGCCTATGGGCACAATCCCACTGTCGCTGGACCAGACAGGACTGAAAAAAAGGGGAAAAAAGTGATCTTCACTGACGAGTCGCGGTTTTGTCTCACCAGGGGTGATGGTCGGATTTGAGTTTATCGTCGAAGGAATGAGTGCTACACCAAGGCCTGTACTCTGGAGCGGGAACGATTTAGAGGTGGAGGGTCCGTCATGGTCTGGGGCGGTGTGTAACAGCATCATCGGACTGAGCTTGTTGTCATTGCTGGCAATCTCAATGCTGTGCGTTACAGGAAGACATCCTCCTCCCTCATGTGGTACCCTTCCTGCAGGCTCTTCCTGACATGACAATGCCACCAGCCATACTGCTCGTTCTGTGTGTGATTTCATGCAAGACAGGTATGTCAGTGTCCTACCATGGCAAGTGAAGAGCCTGGATCTCAATCCCATTGAGCACGTCTGGGACCTGTTAGATCGTAGGGTGAGGGCTAGGGCCATTCCCCCCAGAAATGTCCGTGAACTTGCAGGTGCCTTTGTGGAAGAGTGAGGTAACATCTCACAGCAAGAACTGGCAAATGTGGTGCAGTCCATGAGGAGATGCACTGCAGTACTTAATGCAGCTGGTGGCCACACCAGATACTGACTGTTACTTTTGATTTTGACCCCCCATTTGTTCAGGGACACATTATTCCATTTCTGTTAGTCACATGTCTCTGTTATGTCTCAGTTGTTGAATCTTGTTTTGTTCATATAAATATTTACCATGTTCAGTTTGCTAAAAATAAACGCAGTTGAGAGTGAAAGTACATTTCTTTTTTTGCTGAGTTATATATATATATATATATATTTATATTTGAGTGTATATCTATCTATCCATCTATGTCCTTAATCCGTGTAAAGGAGGAAATGTTGCTTACTTGTTGAGCAAAATCAAAAATCCATCCTGATGTCTTGCTTGCTGGTTCAGTAAGGGCCCCCAGAGACAATTGCAGGTCTTGACAGGTGGTCTTGCAGTCAGCAAACATCTTCTGGTAGACAGACAGCTCACTCTGAACAAGCAGGAGATTCTGTTCTTGCTTCTTCAGTTTGGCTGATTTAACAACTTCTGTCAGATTGGCAGATCTGAAGACCTGATAATTGTTCCTCTGGCACTGCCAGCACAGGTCTGTCCTGAGGTCTGTCCTGAGCTTAGTGCTTGAGATGTGGGGCAGCAATTTTCTCCACAAATTCCTGAAGGAAGACAGCCTGACTACACCTACCTCTGGAAAATACAGAAAAAATGTGAGATCAATAAAAGTAGTGCCAATCATGTTAGAGGTCAATTAAATAATCAAAACATGTTAATGCTTTACATACCAAGTGTTGTCATCGATTCCTTGTAGAGACGCCATACTGCTCCTTTTGTCATATGGGATGGCAGCAGCTTTCCACCAAAGTGTTTGTCTCCTGGGTGGTGTCCTGGTAATACTATTGCATTATCCTCTGCATAGTTGTTGATGAAGTTCACCACTCGCTGCAAGTCCTCATGCTTCAGGTGTAACCTGTGCTTGCTTGGGCCAGCTCTCTTTTTGATGGGATGCATTATACCATTCTCCTTGTGACTGGTGGAGGAGAGTCAGGCATGTTGTACTGATGCTGAAAGACAAATTCCAAATACACATATTTTAGCATTATTATACAATAGATGCGAAATGGCATTCTGAGATAACATCACTACACACATTTCATACACGTAATGTTAGCTAGCTAGCCAGCCATCGAATGTTAGCTAACATTAGCTAGCTAACAGCAAGCTTTGACTGGGGGTCTTTTGTTTAGACATGTAGCTAGCTAGCTAGCCAGCTAAACAATTAATTATAATCCCAATCCATAGATTACTAACAATACAAAGCGATTGTCATAGCTAGCTAAAGTTAACCAAATAGGTTCAATGTTAGCTAGTTAGCTAGTGTAATTAAGTGCTATTTCCTATGCAAATGACCAGCTTACTGCTATTGCATTGCTATAACGGAGACAACACATAGCAACGTATTGACAACACATAGCAACGTATTGACAACACATAGCAACGTATTTTCACAGTAAAACATGTTAGGGCACACACAGAATATCTCTCACACACACACTCACTTAAATCATCCACAACACTGTCAAAACAGGATACATCCTAGCCACAGGTGCTAGCCGTCAGTTCGGCCACAACATCTTGCCAAGACAAGAACGCACACACATACACACACTCATTGCGAGAACACCAAGATAAGAACGCACACACATTACACACACTCACTGCGAGGACACACAGACTTGACTTGCCAAGACAGGAACGCACACACATACACACACTCATTCCCTCTCCTGGGGATGGGTTCCAAAGACAAAGAACCCTTCCAACTGCCAATGGGACGCCGACACCAGTCTGGAGGGAACTGCCAATCAACTACCAGCAACCTACCAGAGGCCTGATCTACCAGAATCTACCTACGTCATACCCATGAATAAAATGACTGTTCACAATGTATCAGGGCTTTTTTCTGAAGGTTCCCTATGAGCCAGACAAACGAGAGTCCGTGCACGCTTTGCCAGATATCTCTACACTGTTAAAATAAACTGCCTTTACTATACCTGATCCACCCTGTCCAGTGTTTCAACTTGGTCTCCTGTATCGATTCATCAACACTAGCCAACATTAGGCTATAACTAGCAAGGTGAAATGGCATTCCAAGAAAAGATCACTAACATTAAACACTACACATAAATTAGTGTTAGCTAGCAAGCCAGCAATCTAGCCTCAGCTAACGTTAGCCTCAGCTAACAGCAAGCTTTAACCTGGGGTCTTTTGTTTAGACATGTAACGTTAATGTTAGCTGGCTAGCTAAACAATTAACTATAATCCCAATCCATAGACTACTAGCAAAACATACCGATCGTCATAGCTAGCTCAAGTTAACCAAATAGGTTCAATGTTAGCAAGCAAGCCAGCCATCGGACGTCAGCTGGCTAGCTAACAGCAAGCTGTAACTTGCAATGAAAACAACTTTCGGACAAAATAAGAAATGTATAATATATTCAACTGTTGCTTGACTCTTACCTGTATACATGGATGAAAGCTTCATGGCAGACTGCAACCTCTTTCAATAATAAGAGGTCCTTGTTTCCGTTTAGTTTGCACAACTTGCTTGGCCTGTTGTGTCAAGTCACTGGTTCACACTGACCGTGTGTAATGACATAAGAATCAGCACATATTTCTCCCTCTCTGTCATGGATGCCATGGTTGCCCTTAGTTTGAAGATGGAGACGTGTTTTATGCAACAGACTTCAGTGTTCTCTTTTCGACTCCATATGCATTTACAATTAAATGCCAGAATTCTATTAATCTCCTTATCATACTCTGCTTCTACCATTCCACTGATTTCAAAACTTAGTCAACTTCTTCCATGACAGCAACACTGTTGATCACCGTTTCTTCCCCATCACTGTCATCAGAAGACTCTACAATGTCTTTACCTAAATCAGGGATTTCCTCATAGTCTGATTCATTTTCAGAGTCAGAGAGAGTCAGCATGCCACGATTGTCCTCTAGATAGTCCATCACAACTTTTTCCCACTGACCTTAGTTGATAGCGCCTGATAAATTCAGGGCAGCAATGTTATTGAGAGCAGTCGCAACATATTTACAGTTCTCCATGGCTAACACTATATCTTTCAAACAAACTGCAGTAGAAAGGATTATCTACGAGTAACAAGCAGGTCACTTTATGGACACAAGGTGCTACACCGCAGACCAATCTGAATCATCTCTCAGCATGTCCAGCCTACTCATTATCTCAGCTAATCACTGCTAGCGGGAAGGTTCCTGACTTTTTCTTTTGCTAAACCAACTAGGCTGGTAATTTCACAACTTTATTCGTATTTACAGATGGCATAAAAGTTTGTTATTAAGGCACATGAAAGTTCACATGTCCGAGAAGGCATTTCTGCCAAAAAAAAGCATTTTGATTAAAAAAAAAGTTTTACATTGAAACGGCTCTCCTTTGAAGTCGTGAATTGCAACATATGTCTAGTTACCTGAAACAGGTCACATTTGGCTATTTGCCTCATGACTCCTGAATGCTTTGTGGACTATGAACTTTCTTGTTTACCCAACTGTGGGACAGACCATGTAAGTCCCCACACTCGGGACTCTGACTCTCTATTGGTTACACAGACTCTTGGCCTCCCATCCAATTCTAGCCACCTCTTGCCGGCTTTGTATTCGTGTTACCTGATGAAATTGCTGTACAATATGATCTTGTTGCCATCAAATGCACATTCAAATGTCATAAATCAACACTGCAGAGCTTTCCCTTTCCTATGCCGTACCTTGATTGTATTACTGTTCATGATATCTGGAAATGTGCATGTACACCCTGGCCCATCTACTGTTATTAGCCCCAATTCTGACTTGTGCTTTGATATCTGCTTCACTGATTTCTGCTCTTGTGCTCTTCTGATTTCTGGTTATAACCTTTTTCGGCAAGACAGATCTTCCAAAGGTTGGGGAGTGGCAATCTTTACCAAGGATCACCTTCAGTGCTCGGTTGTCTCCACCAGGTCTGTCCCCAAGCAATTTGAATTGCTGGTTTTAAGAATTAAACTTTCAAATAGCTCTTTGTTGACTGTTGCTGGGTGCTATCGTCCTCCATCAGCACCGGCCTGTACCCTACCTGCCCTAAGCGCTCTCCTGGCCCCTTACACTAAGTTTGAATTTGTCCTGCTAAGTGACCTAAACTGGGACATGCTTAAACCACCTGACCAAGTCCTAAGCAATGGGACTCCCTAAATCTTTCTTCGATTATTAACAAGGTATGACTCCAAACACAGAGAGAAGGCTACTCTCCTCTATGTTATCCTCAAAAAGAATCCTGATAGGTATCAGTCTGGTGTTTTCTGTAATGACCTTAGTGATCACTGTTTTACAGCCTGTGTTCGTAATGGCTGCTCAGTGAAACGACCTGTCTTGATTTGTCATAGACGCTTGCTAAAAAACTTGAATGAGCAAGCCTTCCTTCATGACCTGGCCTCTGTAAATTGGTATAGAATCAGCTTGATCCCCTCTGTTGAAGACGCTTGGACCTTCTTTTTTGATATTTTCAATGGTATTGTTAACAAACACTCCTCCATAAAGAAAATGAGAATTAATGACAGGTTCAGCCCCTGGTTCGACCATGATCTTCCAGAGTTACTCCATCTCAAGAATTGCATTTGGCGAAAGGCTTGGCACACGCATACTCAGACTGACTGGCTCTCGTTCGGGGAAATGAGAAGGCCAAAGTTAGTTACTTTAAGGAGCAGTTCTCTCTCTCTTTCTCTAACCCCAAGAAGTTCTGGAAAATGGTTAAAGACCTCGAGAATAAACCCTCCTCCTCACAGCTGCCCATGTCCCTTAATGTTAAGGATGTGGTTGTTACTGACAAGAAGCACATGGCTGAGCTCTTTAATCACCACTTCATTCAGTCAAGATTCCTATTTGACTCAGCCATGCCTCCTTGCCCGTCCAACATTTCCTCATCTCCCACCTGATGCTCCTCCCTCTTTTTCCCCTGCCCCGCTACAAAGTCCGGCTTCTTCACCTGCGTGATCATATGAGACCAGCCACCTGGACAGCTAATTAAACTGTTTCTGTCTGTATTAGTGATTGTTGTGGGGAAAAACTAACAAAAAAAAACTATTGGCTGGGCGTGGCTCCCAAGTGGGTGGCCTATAGCTGCGCCCTTGCCCATTCATGTGAAATCCATAGATTAGCACCTAATGAATTTATTTAAATTGACTGATTTGTTTATATGAACTATAACTCAGTAAAATCGTTTATATTTTTGTTGGGTATATTTGACTTTTGTCCCAGTCACTTAAGACCAATAGACCATAGTAGCCCCACTCAGCGCCGCTGGCAGGCTGTTGTTGACATCAATGACAGAACAACAACAACACAAGCGTTCATGTTCCATGGCGAGCCAAGTCAGAAAGGAGAGGCAATACGGGCACACCTGGTAGCCAAATTGAGGACATTTGTCATGCAGTGAGAGTTGACTGGATACAACGGATTCGGTTCAATCAGTTCAGTTAAGTCAGTCAACCTGATGAGCCCTTCCTAGCTAGCTAATTTACGCTTGTGGTTAGAAACGCCAGCAAGAATTTAAAACTTGTCTGCCGAAGTTGGGAGTGTTCAGAATCATCCAGATTTGATCGGAGTAATTGTTCATCTTTTTTTTAACCACAATGTAATGTTAGACATTAAGGCCTTAGTTATACCCAAATTTTTATCGCTGACAATCACGACAATAAATATGATTTAGCTGTCACCCTGGCCTTGTGCCGGGTGTAGATTTACACTACACGTCACTGAGCCTCTCACATTAAACAACCGTGTACCCTGTCTTGCCAACGCAGTGGGGTGTGTCACACTTTAGAAGATTCTTCACTTGGTTGTGAAGATTATTGATACCATGCTGTCTCGCAAAAACAATGATGTGATGATATGATTCGATTGTTAACGTAGCTAGAACAAGCTGTGTCTCAAAGCAGCCTCAAACGTTTTCAGTCAGACATTCACACTTGCTATATATAGAGTTGAAATATCTAGCCAACACTTTGAATAACATTGCTTGTGAACTTCAGAGCTGTAATGATTTGATACAGGCTTTAAAGGCAAGTACGAAGGCCTACTGGTAGTAGGGTACTAGGGGGTAACTGCTTAGGAAACTAAACTATAAAGGGAAATAAATGGCTATGGTAAAAATGTTTTTGGTTATTTCATGAAATTTTATTTTTATTTTTTAGAAAAGGTACCGGTGTAACTGCTCCCCCCCATAGGATAACTGGCCCCCGGGCGTGCCAGTTACTCTGGTAGGAGATTATGGCATAAGGTTTCACGCGTTTGTTAAAATCCATTAAATCATTTTTATTTAGAAATTCTTTACTAAGTAATACTTGAAAGCTAAGTGTAGTTGTCTTATTTTAATTATTTAAATGAAATATTGGTAATAATGGTATTACACGTCACCATTAATATCCGCACTGTGAGGAGATTTGATGTAAACTCCCTCTTTTTAAATCATCTGCACATGAATTTTAATTTTTGTTCCTTTTTTATATAATCCATTATGTACAATTGCACTAAATATTACTTGAATAATGCAAGATTTTAAATTCCAGCAGTCTTTAAATGACATTCAGGAGCAAAAGGTTTTCAATAGTTGTTTTTATTTCATTAAAACAAGTATTAATTAGATTATAATTTAACTAATAACATTGGAATATAACATTTAATAACAATAACTTAACTAACTAGCTCAGTGTAACATTGATGTGTCAACTCTCTTATTCTCTGCCATTAAACAATTCTAATTTCTACATAGGTCAAAAATAAAGCTGTCCCCAGTAAACTCATGAGCCCACCTCCAGCACTGCTCACACCTAATCCAGTCCCCACTTGTGACTAAAAACCAGGGGAGAGAGGCCAATTGAAAAGCTCCCCCTTACAAACGTAGCTAGCTATCCAGCAGTATGACATATAATGCTGTGTAAAATATCTAAACGGCTATAAAGTAACATGAACTGTAAAGCTATCAGTCAATAGTTGAAACATTTACAACTGCAATTCAGTTACGTTATCTTTTTAATGTATTTTTACTACAGACGATCTGGTTGTAAGGTTGCTAGCAGCTTATGCTAACTAGCTACTTATTGTCTTAATGACAGGTAGAAACACATTCATAACCATACCAAGACACTCCAACATATTACGACTTAACTAAAACTATTATCTAAATTTTTCTCTCTAATCTAGTGGATTATTTATCTTAAGGCTTTCCTACTTGTGTATTTAAAAAAAACATTTATAGATCTAACTTCATTGGAATATATCTACAACTTTTTCAAAAGTTCCAAAAATGTAGTAAACTTACCACAAAATCGTTTTGTTGAAATATACATTGTGATGACACAGAACATTGTTTGTTGAGCAAGAGCTGTGACGTGCGTAATAGTGCCGGATACCAATGGTCGCATAATGCTTGGACCGGAAAGAGAGAGGAGAGTGGGTATGAGGTGATGTGCAGGGAGGAGGCAAGGGCCTGGTCAATAAAATCCCCCATGGCACTGGAATTCACTAGAGCTGTAGAAACAATAGACGAGGGACAGCCAGCTTGTGAAATCGTTACTAAAAAGGTTTGGCGGAAAGTGATGATGGATTACTCATACCTAACCCAAGAGGCGGATGATCAAGGTGCCGTTCCTCTGCTCTCGTGGATTTCGGGTTGGGACGTACCGGACACCGTTGAAGCTAGTGCACCTCCTGGCCACAAAAGGGACAGAGCCCCAACTGTCTCCAACGGCATTGCTCAACCGCGGGGAGGTGTGTGGCCCCTACCTCCATGGGTTCAGGCTCTGACTCAGGAGGGAGAGAGGCGATGGGGATGCCGATGCTCCCAACGAAGGTTATCCAGACGGATGGCAATCGCGATTAGTGTGTACAAGGTTAGATTGTCGTCTCGGCACGCCAACTCCGTCAGGACCTCTTCGCAAAATCCTCTTCTGAATAGGGTGCAGAGCACCGGCTCATTCCATCCGCTGGATGCTGCTGCTGTCCGCAGTGGTCTGGCCATCCTGCCGTATTTGGAGGAGGCGTTCACCCACCTCTCTGCCCTCCGGTGGATGGTCAACGGCCCCCATGAACAGAGCCATGAACCCCTCATAGGAACCCAGCTCCTCCTCTCCTCTCTCCCAGGCAGCCGTAGCCCACTCCAACGCCCGTCTGGCCAGCAGGGAAATAACCGTGGCAACATTGGACCTCTTGGTGGTGGGGGCTCCCATCTGATGAGTGAAATAGAGGGAGCACTGGAGTAGGAAGCCATGGCATTTGGATGGAGACCTGTCATATTTGTCCGGGAGGGACAAACGGGCATCGCTGACCTGGGCTGACTATTGGGGGAGAATAGAGAATCATCCACTTGTTGGAGGCGACGCCCCTCTGGGAATGTCGAGACGTTGAAGAACACGAAGGCTTTCATCCATAGCCATCCCCAGTTGTGCTAGCTGGTCGTGGCGTTGGCGAAGTAGGTGTCCCTGTTCGCTGACCATCTGGGAGATGTCCTAATAAACTGCTGCTTCCATTTGTTGAGGTAGTATTCTGTAACATCAATGCAGTGAGTCAGGAAGCAGGTGCAGTTAGTGAGTTTAATAATAATGGAACGATACAAAACAAGAGAAATATCAGACAAGGAAACATAACCAATACTACCTGATAACTGAAAACAAAAGAGGGCTAAACAAAGGGTAAGTAATCAGGGAGTAATGAAGTCCTGGTGTGACTGATGAGAGGCAGGTGTGTGTAAAGATGGGTTGCCAAGACCGGTTTTAGTAGACCGCCAACATTGAGTGCCGGAGAGGGGGAGCGGGAGTAGACATGACATCGATTTGTAGTGCAAACTCTCCCCATTTAGCAGTGTAGACTATGTCACAGTTCCATTACATTACATTACACATAAAAGTCATTGGACAAAGGCATCTCCTGTACAGGGGAGTTTTGTTAAGAGCCCTGACACTCGATCTGATCATTAACACGCATTGGTTGGGGTACAGTTTTGGAAGCATGAGGAGGTTTAGGATTGGTTAGTGTTTCCACATGGCCATATCTCCATTGTTACAGGCATGTTTACAGAAGACAGACGGAAGACATATGGTCCACCTGCGCCAATTAGCTATCTAGCATGCTCCGAACACCTGTGTGTAATGTAAGAAGGCCTCCAGAAACCAGTTGTCACTGAAAAATACTGTCGGCTGCAACTGTGATAAAGCTGTGTATTCATGGATGGCTTCCCCCAAATAATTGACTACAATTGACTATAATACAATAATAGCCCATCAGCGTTGAGATAACTGAGTGAGCTCAACTGTGAATGGTCCTGGCAGACCAAAAAATGGTGTCAAGGGAAGCCAGTTTGGATTTGGCTTCACACCAATCACATCACATCAAAAGCAAAATGTGATTGGTGAAAAAATAAGTGAATCGTTGCATCTCGTTGTGTTGTTGTCCTCTAGTGGCTAGCTAGCTAAAATTGTCCCTTTCCTAAATTAGACATGGATGGAGTTAGAGATTTGTGCCCCTGGCCTGAGAGGATGGAAGTTCAATATGTAGCTAGATGTAGCTAGTAAGCTAATGTTAACTAGCTAGCTAGATCATCTTTGCTCCTGAAAGCAGGCAAGCATTTTAGCCAGGTAACCTAGGACAACAAAAACTAAAAGCATGTATTGAGTCATAGGCTGTTTCAGCAACATGAAAGAGAGAAGAATGGCATTGGAGTTGCTCTAGGGTGAGTCAGCATGTTTTTTTTTCAATTTGCACACACACACACACACACACACACAAATCAGGACCATGGACAGCCAAATAATTTTTAGCTTATGTTGATTGGACTGAATTGTTTTTGGTTTCTTTTAGTTGTCACTGTATTAGACTAAGCATAGGTAAGTTGAAATGGTGCTGGAATAGTGGAGGCAGCTCCTGTTTTCTTTGAGACGTGCGCTAACCCTGTGGTTCTAAATCAATAGTTATTTAGTAGTCCGAAAATGTTGAAAACATGAACTTGCTTGACCATGCTGTAGGTCATGTAACTGTTTGTTACATGCAGTATGCTTTGTGGACATCACCAGACAGAGGTTGCTCTCTGGTTTTGTGATGAAATAAAGGCGTGGTTGAATTTATTCTGCTACTGTGTCTTCTTATGCCTTAGTCTCTGCCTTAGTCCTACATATCAAGGTGGCAAGTCCGTACTAACAGGATTTATAGAGCAAACAACACATTTATTATAACACATACAGTAGCTTGTAATTTGGCTTTTTTTCTGGTTTTGTCTTCCCCAGTGATTTTACCTACGCACTGCTACTGTGTACAGTAAGTGTATATTTTGCATTTGTGAAATTATTTTGATGTGATTTGAAAGTAAAGTGCTTTATGTTTCTAGAACCATATCGCAATTAAGAATCGATTCACGTAAAGATGGAGTATTTGGCCGTTTTGGCTGCCAGATCCAGTCTACCTCTGAAAATAACATATATGGTCCTTGGACCTTAGGGAGTAACGTCCGCCTCCTTTTGAGTACATCTTGGGCTAGCTAACATCCAGATGGTTACAACCAATATTAGAAGGTATGTATCATGTAGGCTTACTCTCCTACTGGAAATAAAAAATAACGTCAGATGGTACAAACTAGAGATGGTGTCCAAACCCAGATGGTGACTAATACAGTTACTTCCATCGAAATGAACATCACTTTATTTTTGGTAGCACTATGCTGTTGTTGTTGTCAGCTAACCAGCATAAACTATATGGGAAGGGTTTATCAGAACGACTTGACTGAACCGAATACATTAGTCTCCACACTTGACTCAGATGCGCGACATACGTCATCCATTTGGGCACCAGGCGAGTCCATAGAGCCTCTCCCACGTCAGACTCGACACGAGGATGCTGCCGTAGTGGCGGGGCCGGAGGCTGCAGCTGTGAGTCTGGCCAGGGCTAGACACTCAGGTGGGGCGATGGCGGCGGCTGGGCACGAGGAAGAGCAGGCTGTTATAGCGGACTGTCGCATTTCAAACGTGATCAACTGGAATAAACCTTTTAGGACCACGACACTCTTTGCTGCCACCACTGCTGTGTACTGGTAAGCATGACGTAGTGGAAATGATGTGTCCGTCGTTGAAAACGACCTATTGAAACCATTGAGTGCTTTTACAAATGGTTCTCCTCTATTATTATAGCATATCTATAAAATTCGAATTGTGGTGAAATGTAGTGTATATTATAGCCTACGGTATCATGATTGACAAATAAGATATTTGATTTGGAATGAGTGCATATTGAATGCAATTGCAATATGATGCAATATCATGACTCCCGAGTGGCGCAGCGGTCTAACGCACTGCATATCAGTGCTAGATGCGTCACTACAGACCCTGGTTCAATTCCAGGCTGTATCACAACCGGCCGTGATTGGGAGTCCCATTGGGCAGCGCACAATTGGCCCAGCGTCGTTAGGGTTTGGCCATCGGTAGCCCGTCAGTGTAAACTGACTTGAGTAGTTAAATAAAGGTTAAATAAAAAATGACCTGGCTGTGTATGACAAATTCATCATTTGTGTTGGATAGGGAGTGGGAACAACAACAAGATCGACTCGTGTGTGTGTGTGCGTGTGCACGTGCGTGCCTATAGTGTTATGCATTGAATAAGCAACTGTCCTTTCCCACTTATAAATTATTCTGAAATTAATTATGTCTGCAGGACATTTTATGCAATAATGCAAATGCTCAAGTCCTGTTTTGTTCCTCACAGTAGGCTGTTGCCTGGATTATGAACGTGTAAAGATTATAGCTGTGCTATTACCTTGGCCAAGCAAGTTTAACTCAACTTCAACAACACAAAAACAAGGCATGTTATGACTAGAAAATGGGAACAGAAGAGAGAAAGTTAAAGAGAGGTTTCCATAGTCACGGTTTTACAGTGAAGGGCATTGAGTGGTATTGAATGCATATTGCCCTTACAAAAAAAGATTGCAGTTTTGAAACTGCAGTAAAAGTGCAATAACTGCAGTCGACTGTGGTATTTTGGATGCAGTAATTGCAGAATAACTGCAATGTACTGCAGTTATACTGCAATCTTTTTTCAGAAGGGTGATGATCATGTGTAATGCATTTCTCTCGCTCAGCCCAACATCAGGTTTAGACAATTAATCACTTCTCAATATCTAATCATCAAATGATATGTATTTATCAAGCCCTTCTTACATCAGCTGATATCTCAAAGTGCTGTACAGAAACCCATCCTAAAACCCCAAACAGCAAGCAATGCAGCAAGTCAGCACCTCAGGAGTAAATGTCAATTGGCTTTTCATAGCCGATCATTAAGAGTATCTCTACCGCTCCTGCTGTCTCTAGAGAGTTGAAAACAGCAGGTCTGGGACAGGTAGCACGTCCGGTGACCAGGTCAGGGTTCCATAGTCGCAGGCAGAACAGTTGAAACTGGAGCAGCAGCACGGCCAGGTGGACTGGGGACAGCAAGGAGTCATCATACCAGGTAGTCCTGAGGAATGGTCCTAGGGCTCAGGTTCTCCGAGAGAGAGAAAGAAAGAGAGAAAGAGAGAATTAGAGAGAGCATACTTAAATTCACACAGGACACCGGATAAGACAGAAGTACTCCAGATATAACAAACTGACCCTAGCCCCCCGACACAAACTACTGCAGCAAAATACTGGAGGCTGAGACAGGAGGGTTCAGGAGACACTGTGGCCCCATCCGATGATACCCCCAGACAGAGCCAAACAGGAAGGATATAACCCCACACACTTTGCCAAAGCATAGCCCCAACACCACTAGAGGGGTATCTTCGACCATCAACTTACCATCCTGAGACAAGGCCGAGTATAGCCCACAAAGATCTCCGCCACAGCATAACCCAAGGGGGGGCGCCAACCCAGACAGGAAGATCACGTCAGTGACTCAACCCACTCAAGTGACGCACCCCTCCTAGGGACGGCATGAAAGAGCACCAGTAAGCCAGTGACTCAGCCCCTGTAAAAGGGTTCAAGGCAGAGAATTCCAGTGGAGAGAGGGGAACCGGCCAGGCAGAGACAGCAAGGGCGGTTCGTTGCTCCAGAGCCTCTCCATTCACCTTCACACCCCTGGGCCAGGCTACACTTAATCATAGGACCTACTGAAGAGATGAGTCTTCAGTAAAGACTTAAAGGTTGAGACCGAGGGTAGGCAGACCATTCCATAAAAATTGAGCTCTATAGGAGAAAGCCCTGCCTCCAGCTGTTTGCTTAGAAATTCTAGGGACAATTAGGAGGCCCGAGTCTTGTGACCGTAGCGTACGTGTAGGTATGTACGGCAGGACCATATCAGAGAGATAGGTAGGAGCAAGCCCATGTAATGCTTTGTAGGTTAGCAGTAAAACCTTGAAAAATATGTTTGTCTGTTTCATTTTGTGACTTGGTTATTTGGTTAGTTAGCTGCAATCCTTAATGATTTGTTTAATTCTTCTCCATGTACAGTGCAAGCTCACAACATGTCATCAGGATGAGAGATAAAAGACAGATAATGACCCATGATGACATTGTTTATTTCTGATCCTCTAGGTTTGTGGCCCTCAGTTCCTATAGAGCGTACTGTCTTCTTGCCCTTTCCTTGGCTCTGATGGGGACAGTGCTGCTTGTTAAAGATGTGGCTCTCTCCAGATGTGTCTCTTTCTCTAAAGGTATGTAGTGCATTGCTCAATATTTAAGGGATAAACACGATGTTCTGTACATTACCTTGGAAATAATGGACAGCGCAGAATCCCTTTGCAGAGTTCATTTTTCCAAGGTAATGTATAGAACATCGGCGTTTGTTTGTTTAAATGTTTAGTCATTTATCCAGAGCGACTTACAGGAGCAATTAGAGTTAAGTGCCTTGTTCACAGGCATATTGATAGATTTTTCACCTTGTCGGCTCGGATTCAAACCAGCAACCTTTCAGTTACTGGCCCAATGCTATTAACTGCTAGGTTGCCTGCTGGTATTATACAGAACTGAGGCTTTATCCCTCTTATACCACAGCTGCCCAAAAAAATATATGAAAGCACACATTTAGTGATATAAATACTTTTTTTCCATTTATATTTTATTTTTTAGAAGCAAATTAATTCTTTCTCATCTTTTGTTCGCTAGAGACACGACCCAGTCGTTCATTCGATTAGTTCGATATTTATGGATGCGACCCAGTCGTTCATCCCTTGCTTAGCTACGGCTAACACAGTCACGACCTCTGCAGCCAAAATAAAAGCAAAGTAGCTGTAGTCTATTTACATTTACTTGGATACATCCATAAAAATGAGCTAATATTTCCCGATTTTGCCTGGCATAGCTAGAAAAGTTTGCCTTTTCGTCAGGACACTCGACACTGTTCATTACGAGGAAATCGCGGTGAATATCAAACACTAGACTAGAAGCTAGGTAAATATTTTTTTGCTACCAAACAAGCTAATTAAAAAAATATCAGTTGCTGAGAACAGCTGGTCAAACTACAAACGTGGGAGGATTTGACAACATAACGAAACTTGCGTCATGACTGCAACAGATCCACGCTTCAAGATTGTTTTGATCACGCAGACTGAGATATATTCCGGGTAGCGTTGACGAATTAACATTGACGAATTCACTGATACGGTGACTGAGTTTATCAGGATGTACCCACTGTGACTATTAAAACCTACCCTAACCAGAAACCGTGGATAGATGGCAGCATTCGCGCAAACTGAAAGCGCGAACCACCGCATTTAATCATGGTAAGGTGACTGGGAATATGGCCGAATACAAACAGTGTAGTTATTCCTTCCGTAAGGCAATCAAACAGGCAAAACGTCAGTACAGAGGCAAAGTGGAGTCGCAATTCTACGTCTCAGACACGAAACGTATGTGACAGGGTCTACAGACAATCACAGACTACAAAGGGAAAACCAGCCAGGTAGGAAACAACACCTCCATTTCACTGATCCTCAACACTGGAGCCCCGCATTGGTGTGAACACAGCCCCCTCCTGTACAGTTGACACAACAGTAGTAGGTTTGATTACCAACAATGATGAGACAGCCTACAGGGAGGAGGTGAGGGCTCTGTGAGTGTGGTGCCAGGAAAACAATCTCTCACTCAACGTCAACAACACAAAGGAGCTGATCGTGGACTTCAGGAAACAGCAGAGGGAGCACCCCCCTATCCACATCGACGGGACCACAGTGGAGAAGGTGGAAAGCTTCATGTTCCTCGGCGTACACATCACTGACAAACTGAAATGGTCCACCCACACAAACAGTGTGATGAAGAAGGCGTAACAGCGCCTCTTCAGCCTCAAGAGGCTAAAGAAATTTGACTTGGCACCTAAAACCCTCAGAAACTTTTACAGATGCACAATTGAGAGCATCCTGTAGGGCTGTATCACTACCTGGTACGGCAACTGCGCCGCCCGCAACCGCAGGGCTCTCCAGAGGTTGTTGTGGTCTGCCTAACGCATCACTGGAGGCAAACTACCTGCCCTTCAGGACACCTACAGTACCCGATGTCACAGGAAGGCCAAAAAGATCACTGAGGAGTATCACTCTCCCATAAAGGCCTGATTGGTGGAGTGCTGCAGAGATGGTTGTCCTTCTGGAGGGTTCTCCAATCTCCACAGAGGAACTCTAGAGCTCTGTCAGGGTGACCATCTGGTTCTTGGTCACCTCCCTGACCAAGGCCCTACTCCCCCAATTGCTCAGTTTGGCCAGGCGGCCAGCTCTAGGAAGAGTCTTGGTGGTTACAAACTTGTTCTATTTTAGAATCCATTTTACAATTCCTTCGACCTCATGGCTTGGTTTTTGCTCTGACATGCACGGTCAACTGTGGGACCTTATATAGAAAGATGTGTGCCTTTCCAAATCGTGTCCAATCACTGGAATTTACCACAGGTGGACTCCAATCAAGTTGTAAAAACATCTCAAGGAAGATCAATGGAAACAGGATTCACCTGAGCTCAATTTCGAGTCTCATAGCAAAGGGTTTGAATACTTTAAAAAAATGTAATCTGTTTTAGAGTAAGGTTGTAACGTACCAAAATGTGGAAAATGTCAATGGGTCCAAATACTTTCCTAAGGCATTGTATATACAGTACCAGTCAAAAGTTTGGACACAGCTACTCATTCTGTAACGTCTGCTTCTAACTCACACCCTCAAACATGTAGATCCCCTGAACGCAGCTCACTTTCCAGCCCACTTTCCAGCTCACACTCTAGAACACGTAGATCCCCTGAACGCAGTTCACTCTCCAGATCCCAATCACCTGAATTCTAATCACCTGTTCACACACCTGTATGTCATTATCACACACTATTTAGTTCAGTTTTTTGCACCCCATCACTGTGAGGTATTGTTTGTTTTGTGACACACAGCTTTCGGAAGTCTGTTTTCCCGTGATTTTCTCCTCCCGTGTATGATAGCTTTTGCCTGCCTCACTAACGACACCTTTAGCCTATTCCCTGCCTGTACTTAAGCCTATCGGATTTCCTGTTACCTATCTGTTGCCTGATCTCCCGGACTACGTTACTAGCCTTTCCCCTGCCTGTACTGTTTCCCTTTTGGACCCCCTGTGTATGACCTGTCTGCCCCTTGACCCAGCTACCTGCCTCCTCCTGTGGTCCTTTTCAATAAACACCTGCTGCGCCCTGTACTTGAAACCAGTGCTCTGTCTCCTCTCGTGTTCATTACACATTCAAGTTTT
Organism: Oncorhynchus tshawytscha; assembly: GCF_018296145.1. Lineage (NCBI taxonomy): Eukaryota > Metazoa > Chordata > Actinopteri > Salmoniformes > Salmonidae > Oncorhynchus > Oncorhynchus tshawytscha. The sequence goes on from NC_056438.1 coordinate 37,746,271, forward strand.
TTAAAAATGTTTTACTATTTTCTACATTGTAGAATAATAGTGAAGACATCAACCCTATGAAATATCACACATGGAATCATGTAATAACCAAAAGGTACTTTATATTATTCAAAGTAGCCATCCTTTGCCTTGATGACAGCTTTGCACACTCTTGGTATTCTCTCAACCAGCTTCACCTGGAATGCTTTTCAACCATCTGGAAGGAGTTCCCACACATGCTGAGCACTTGTTGGCTGCTTTTCCTTCACTCTGCGGTCCAACTCATCCCAAACCATCACAATTGGGTCAGGTGATTGTGGAGGCCAGGTTATTTGATGCAGCTCCATCACTCTCCTTCTTGGTCAAATAACCCTTACACAGCCTGGAGGTGTGTTTTGGGTCAATGTCCTGTTAAAAAACAAATGATAGTCCCACTAAGTGCAAACTAGATTGGATGGCGTATCCCTGCAGAATGCTGTGGTAGCCACATGAAGACATGAAGGCCTGATTCACACAGTCTCCTCTGAACAGTTGATGTTGAGATGTGTCTGTTACTTGAACTCTGTAGCGCTTATTTGGGCTGCAATCTGAGGTGCAGTTAACTCTAATGAACTTATCCTCTGCAGCAGAGGTAACTCTGGGTCTTCCTTTTCATGAGAGGCATTTTCATCATGTTCTTGAAATGTTCCGGATTGACTGACCTTCATGTCTTTATGTAATGACGGACTGTCGTTTCTCTTTGCTTATTTGAGCTGTTCTTGCCATAATATGGACTTGGTATTTTACCAAATAGGGCTATCTTCTGTATACCACACCTACCTTGTCACAACACAAACAACTGATTGGCTCAAAAGCATTAAGAAGGAAAGAATTTAAAAAAAAATCACTTAACAAAGCACACATGTTAATTTAAATGGATTCCAAGTGACGATGTTATGAAGCTGATTGAGAGAATGCCAAAGGTGTGCAAAGCTGTCATCAAGGCAAAGGGTGGCTACTTTGAAGAATCTCAAATATACAATATACAGTTGAAGTCGGAAATGTACATACACCTTAGCCAACTACATTTAAACTCAATTTTCACAATTCCTGACATTTAAACCTAGTAAAAATTCCCTGTCTTAGGTCAGTTAGGATCAACACTTTATTTTAAGAATGAAATGTCAGAATAATAGTAGAGAGAATGATTTATTTGAGCTTTTATTTCTTTCATCACATTCCCAGTTTGGCAGAAGTTTACATATACACTCAATTAGTATTTGGTAGCCTTGGGTCAAATGTTTCGGGTAGCCTTCCACAACCTTCCCACAATAAGTTGGGTTAATTGTGGCCCATTCCTCCTGACAGAGCTGGTGTAAGCGAGCCAGGTTTGTAGGCCTCCTTGTTTGCACACACTTTTTCAATTCTGCCCACAAATTTTCTATAGGACTGAGGTCAGGGCTTTGTGATGGCCACTCCAATACCTTGACTTTCTTGTCCTTAAGCCATTTTACCACCACTTTGGAAGTATGCTTGGGGTAATTGTTCATTTGGAAGACCCATTTGCGACCAAGCTTTAACTTCCTGACTGATGTCTTGAGATGGTGCTTCAATATATCCACATAATTTTCAATCCTCATGACGCCATCTATTTTGTGAAGTGCACCAGTCTCTCCTGCAACCCCGTGCTTCACGGTTGGGATGTTGTTCTTCGGCTTACAAGCCTAACCCTTTTTCCTCCAAACTTAGCGATGGTCATTATGGCTAAACAGTTCTATTTTTGTTTCATCAGACCAGAGGACATTTCTCCAAAAAGTATGATCTTTGTCCCCATGTGCAGTTGCAAACCGTAGTCTGTATTTTTTTATGGCGGTTTTGGAGCAGTGGCTTCTTCCTTGCTGAGCGGGATTTCAGGTTAGGTCGATATAGGACTCATTTTACTGTGGCTATAGATACTTTTGTACCTGTTTCCTCCAGCATCTTCACAAGATCCTTTGCTGTTCTGGGATTGATTTGCACGTTTCGCACCAAAGTACGTTCATCTCTAGGAGACAGAACACGTCTCCTTCCTGAGCGGTAGGACGGCTGCATGGTCCCATGGTGTTTATACTTGCGTACTATTGTTTGTACAGATGAATGTGGTACCTTCAGGCGTTTGGAAATTGCTCCCAAGGATGAGTTCTTGGCTGATTTCTTTTGATTTTCCCATGATGTCAAGCAAAGAGGCACTGAGTTTGAAGGTAGGCCTTGAAATACATCCACAGGTACACTTCCAATTGACTCAAAATATGTCAATTAGCCTATCAGAAGCTTCTAAAGCCATGACATCGTTTTCTGAAATTTTCCAAGTTGTTTAAAGGCACAGTCAACTTAGTGTATGTACTTAGTGTATCTTCTGACCCACTGGAATTGTGATACAGTGAGTATCAAATAATCTGTCAAATAATCAAGTAATCTGTCTGTAAACAATTGTTGGAAAAATGCACAAAGTAGATGTCCTAACCGACTTGCCAAAACTATAGTTTGTTAACAAGAAATGTGTGGAGTCGTTGAAAATTTAGTTTTAATGACTCCAACCTAAGTGTATGTAAACTTCCGACTTCAACTGTATTTTAACCCTTATTTTGTCACTACATCATTCCATATGTTATTTCATAGTGTTTATGTCTTCACTATTATTCTACAATGTAGAAAATAGTAAAAATAAAGAAAAACCCTTGAATGAGTAGGTGTGTCAACTTTTGACTGTTACTGTATGTATATCAATCCAAATCCAAGTAATGAAATGGTAGTTCTGGGCTGTGTTCATTGGGGCACACAATTGAAACGTTTTAAAAAGGCAATGGAAACCAAAATGTTTGTTTTTTGTTTTTTGCCCATGTCGTCTCTGTTTGTCAGTTTTTGCTGTTTGGGTGCATAATAAACATCACCGTGCTTTGTTTCAAGCTGCCTGTTGTTTTAAGTTGCAAAACCCCAGTTCAGCTGGGAATAATAACAAAAACAATAAGCCCCTGCTCCAGGGTGAAGTTTCCCCTAGGTACAGATCTTGGATTAGTTTCCTCTGCCCCAATCCTAACCTTAATCATTAGTTGGAAAAATGCTAAACTGGCAGAAGATCAGCATCTAGGAGCAACTTCACCCTACACTGTAAGCCCCTTATCCAAAACAAGCCCCTTGTTACACCACGTTCTTGAATTATGTTTCCCTATTGACTACCTATAAGCCCAGTACAATACATGGTTATAACATCTACAGAAATTACAGAAATGCACATGGGGGCGGTGTAGCGGTCTATATTCAGAGCCACATTCCTGTAAAGCTTAGAGCGGATCTAATTTTAAATACTGTTGAAGAAATATGGCTGCAGGTTCACCTGCCTCACCTATAGCCCATTCTGGTGGGAAGCTGCTATAGACCACCAAGTGCTAAGTCAGTATCTGGATAATATGTGTGAAATGGTTCATAATGTATGTGATATATTTTCTGGGTGACCTTAAAATTGACTGGCTTTCATCAAGCTGCCCACTCAAGAGAAAGTTACAAACAACCAGTGCCTGCAACCTGGTTCATGTTATCAGTTAACCTACCAGGGTAGTTACACACAGGAATGAAGTCATCACATTTTTTGAATGTTTTATTTAACCTTTATTTAACTAGGCAAGTCAGTTAAGAACAAATTCTTATTTATAATGACAACCTACTCCTGCCAAACCCTAACCTAGACGACGCTGGACCAATTGTGCGCCGCCCTATGGGACTCCCAATCACGGCCTGTTGTGATACAGCCTGGAATCGAACCAGGGTCTGTAGTGAAGCCTCTATCACTGAGATACAGTGCCTTAGACCGCTGCACCACTCATGTATTGATAATATCTTTACTAATGCTGCAGAAATCTGCTTTAATGCAGTGTCTCAATCCATTGGCTGTAGTGATCACAATATAGTAACCATATCTAGGAAAACCAGAGTTCCAAAAGCTGGGCCTAATATAGTGTATAAGAGGTCATACAATACGTTGTGTAGTGATTCATATGTTGATAATGTAAAGAATATTTGCTTGTCTGTGGTGTGTAATGAGGAGCAACCAGATGCTGCACTTGACACACTTATTCCAGTTTCTAATAAGTATGCACCAATTAAGGAAATTACTGTAAAAACTGTTAAATTCCTGTGGATTGATGAGGTACTAAAACACTGTATGGTTGAGAGGGATGAGGCAAAAGGAATGGCAAATAAGTCTGGCTGCACAACCAATTGGCAAACATTGCAAATTGAGAAATCATGTGACTGAACTGAATAAAAAGAAGAAACTATACTATGAAACAAATGCAAAAGCTTTGGAGCACCTTAAATGACATTTTGGGTAAAAAGGCAAACTCCGCTCCATAATTCATTGAATCAGATGGCTCAATTATCACAAACCCCACTGATATTGCCAACTACTTTAATAATTTTTTAAATCTGCAATATTAGCAAATTTAGGCGTGATATGTCATCAACAAATGCCGACACTACACATCCAAGTATAACTGACCAAATTATGAAAGACAAGCATTATCATTTGGAATTCCTGGCTGTAATCCTGAATTCCTGGAATTCCTTTACTGGCTCAAATAGCTAACCGATCAGCCTGTTACCAACCCTTAGTAAAAAAAAAATGAAATTGTTTTTGACCAGATACAATGCTATTTTACAGTAAACAAATTGACAACAGACTTTCAGCACGCTTATAGGAAGGACATTCAACATGCACGGCACTTACACAAATGACTGATGATTGGCTGAGAGCGATGCATGATAATGATAAAAAATATTGTGGGAGCTGTTTTATTGGACTTCATTGTGGCTTTTGACATTATCGATCATAGTCTGCTGCTGGAAAAACGTTTGTTATAGATTTATACCCCTGCTATATTGTGGATAAAGAGTTACCTGTCTAACAGAACACAGAGGATGTTCTTTAATGGAATCCTCTCCAACATAATCCAGGTAGAATCAGGAAATCCCCAGGGCAGTTGTCTAGGCCCCTTACTTTGTTCCATTTTTACTAATGTCATGCCACTGGCTTTGAATAAAGTGTCTATGTATGCGGGTGACTCAACACTATACATGTCAGCTTCTAAAGTGAGTGAAATTACTGCAACACTTAACATGAGCAGCAGTCAGTTTCAGAATGGGTGTTAAGGAATAAATTAGTCCCAAATATTTATAAAACTAAATGCCTTGTATTTGCGACAAATCATTCACTAATCCCCAAACCTCAACTAAATATTGTAATGAATAATGTAGAAATTGAGCAAGTTAAGGTGACTAAACTGCTTGGAGTAACCCTAGATTGTAAACTGTCATGGTCAAAACATGTTGATGCAACTATTAGCTAAGATGTGGAAAGTCTGTCCATTATAAAGCGCTACTCTGCCTTAACAACATTATCAACAAGGCAGGTCCTACAGGCCCTAGTTTTGCCGCACTACTGTCCAGTCATGTGGTCAGGTGCCACAAAGAGGGACTTAGGAAAATTACATTTGTCTCAGAACAGGGCAACACGGGTGGCCCTTAAATGTACACTCGAGAGCTAACATTAATAATATGCATGGCAATCTCTCATGGCTCAAAGTGGAGGAGAGATTAAATTCATCACTACTTGTTTTTGTAAGAAGTATTGACATGCTGAATGCACCGAGATGTCTGTTTTTAAACTACTAGCACACAGCTCGGACATACCCCACAAGACATGTCACCAGAGGTCTCTTCACAATCCCCAAGTCCAGAGCAGAGTATGGGAGGCGCACAGTGCTACATGGAGCTCTATTTCACATCAGGTAACTGATGCAAGCAGTAAAATCAGATTTTTCCTTATGGAAAAGCGGGACTATGATGAGACACACACAGGCACAGACACACACTCTACACACACGTACACATGGATTTTGTATTGTAGATATGTGGGATTAGAGAGAAAACACTTAATGTGTTGTGAAAAGTGTTATGAAATATAATGTCATGTAATATTTTAAATTGTATATAACTGTCTTAATGTTGCTGGACCCCAGGAAGAGTGATGGGAATCCTTCATAAATAGAAATACTGCCACCAAGAAATGGAAGTGACTGTCTCACTCTGGGCTGCTTTGCAATCTGAATCCCAAATGGACCCCTTAACCATACTCCCTAGCCAATCCTGTAGTTCTGAAAAGGTCAGAAAAGATAGAAGCAATATGGGTATTAAACCTTTTTCACAGCTGAGCGTTCTACTGTAGACGGCTCGAACAGGTAGCTGATAAACAGCCTATTGGACAGAACATGTTGACCAATAAAATGTCTGTTCTCTCACTTATAGGGGCCCACTTATGGAGCAGTATGACTGTAAGGTAGGAGCTCTGTTGCATTATCAACACATTGTGTGTGTGTGTTTGTGTGTGTGTGAGAGAGAGAGAGAGCTCACAATATGGCTTGTATTGAATACTCCCCGTGAAGGGACACTTGATCTACTTCCCCAGAGTCAGATGAACTCATGGATACCATTTTTATGTCTGCGGTTTGAAGGAAATTGCTAACCAGCGCTAGCGCAATTGCTAACTAGAGTTAGTGCAATGACTGGAAGTCTATGGGCTTCCATTAAATGAGCTGACACTAGTTAGCATTGGCTCACAAAACTACTTCCTTCATACTGGACACAGAGACATAAACATGGTATCCACAAGTTCATCTGACTCTGGGGAAGTAGATGAAGGGCCTCATTGCCAAAATCCTGAAGTATTGCTTTTAATGTTCCCTGTGTGTGTCCGCATCCCGTTATATTTGCTCAGCTGTGAGACAAGGCACCTGACAGTGTTGTGTTCGAGACCATCTAAAGCTAGTCCAGTTCAAGACCATGATTGTAATTGTTTCATATCACCACCATAATAAGAGATCAAAATGTCCAGTATTTCTGTGTTCATATTTCAGAAGAACATATAGATTCTTTAGACGTTCAGAATGCTGAAAACATTATTACTAACCCAAACTGGTCTCTAAATAATAGATAAAAATACAAAATATGTAACAACTTCCTCGGTCTGTCCTTACTAATAGTGAGCACGCAACTTTCCCCACTCTTTCCTACTAGCTGCATGGAGCAGGTTGATGTTTATTGGGATGAAGCTTGTCCTGGAGGCAGAGCTGAGCGATTTCCACTAGATGGGCCAGCGGCAAAGTCAAAATTGGCTATATAGTAAAAATGTATGAAAACAAATATTTGCTTGGTCTTAATTTAAGGTTAGGGTTAAGGTTAGAATAAGGCATAAGGTTAGCAGTGTGGTCAAGGTTAGGGTTAAGGTTATGGTTAGCTTAAACATTTTGACTGTGTAGCTGTACCAGCTAGTGAGTACCCTGCAGAGCTGCCTCTTGTACATGTGTCATCCAAATAAATGACAACCTGCACTAGCTGAGCAAGGAAATTCAGACTAGCGAATCAAGTTTTTTAGCTGTTTTGGAACTAAAGTAAAGTACAGTAATGTTATGAGTAAAGTAGGAAGCTCAGCTTTTAATAGGCAATGGTAATGTATCATGAAAGGAGTGTGGATATTTTGCCTGGCAAAGCAATTTTATGCGCTAACTGAATGGGAGCTGATAATTATGAGGCTTCCATGTCTAGCCAAGATTCTCGAATCTTTGGTAAATAAGCAACTTTGCTCTTTTTTATCTGAGCATGGTATTTTGAATATAAATCAATCTGGGTTTAGGCCAGGGCACAACACTATTACAGCAACCACATTAGTTGTTAATGATATTGTCAATGCTTTAGCATAATTGTGCTGCCTTGTTTGTGGACCTGTCCACAGCGTTCGATACTGCTGATCATGCTATTTGGCAGTTGTTGATGTGTGCAGAGGGTCCCTGGTTTGAGCCCAGGTAGGGGCGAGGAGAGGGACAGAAGCTAAACTGTTAATGCTTTGTGGGAGGCAGTTGTTTATGTGCAGAGGGTCCCTGGTTTGAGGGCCAGGTAGGGGCGAGGAGAAGGACGGACAAGGAATGGGTGAGGAGAGGGACGGAAGACTGTTAACAGCTTAGCTTCCGTCCCTCTCCTCGCCCCTACCTGGGCTCGAACCAGAGACCCTCTCCACACATCGACAACTGCCTCCCACGAAGCATCGTTACCCATCGCTCCACAAAAGCCGCAGCCCTTGCAGAGCAAGGGGAACAACTACTTCAAAGTCTCAGAGCGAGTGACATCACCGATTGAAACGCTATTAGCACGCACCCCGCTAACTAGCTAGCCATTTCACATCGGTTACATTAGTGACAGAACTTAAGCAATCGTGATTGATGGGGTTAAGTCTGAATTTCTTGAAGTGCATAAAGGTGTTCTGCAGGGGTCGATAGTTAGGACCTCTTTTCACTATTTATATAAATGCTATTGGTCAATCTGTTAAACATTTTAAATGTGACCCGTTTCAATAAACTAGACGTATGTCGCAAATCACTACTTCACAGGAGAGCCATTTTAACTTGTATTTGTAATTTTGATCAAAATGTGTTTTTTGGGGGGCAGAAATGCCTTCTGGAACTTGTGAACTTTCATGTGCCTTAATAACAAACTTGTATGCCATCTTTAAATATGATTAAAATGGTTGAATTACGAGACTTGTTGGTTAAGCCACAGAAAAAAGGAGCAACCTTCCACTAGCCATGATTGGCTGAGATAATGAGTGGGCTGGACATGCCGAGAGAGGAGTTCGGATTGGTCTGCCATATAGCAGGCTTCTGTCTATTTGAGCTGGTCAGTCTGTGTTGGTAATACTGTCAAATGCAGCTTTAAAAATTTTTTGTAGTGGAGCTGCATAAGTGTTGCTCTCTGCTTTCTGGAGGATCGAGTTATGAAATCAGTGGAATTAGAGTATGATAGCTAAAGGCATGGAGAAAACACCTGTCTCCGGATTACATCTTCAAACTAAGGGAAACTGTGGCATGGCATCCGTGACAGGGAGAAGTGTCCACCATGCATGATGATGTATACAGGTAAGATAGTCTAGCGTTAGCTAGCTACATTTTCAAATATTAAATGTTTATTATTTCGACAAAATAGTTTAATTTCAAGCTAAAGTGTACTGTTAGCTAGCTAGCTATCAAACGTTAGCTGGCTGGCTCCCTAGAAAACGTTATGTGTATGATGTTATTTTTCATATCCCAGAATCGTTTACTTTGCTAGTTACAGCCTAATGTTAGCTGGCTGGCTCCCTAGCTAATGTTAAGTGCATGACATTATTATTCATATCCCTGAACCCTTTGCTTTGCTAGTTACAGCCTAATGTTAGCTAGCTAACGTTGAACCTGGTTGGTAGGCTTCTAGCAGATTCATGCAGGGTAGTAATGACATGATTTAGCACTATGTTCATTGTTGTTTAACTAGGTAACGTTAGCTGGCTGGCTCGTTAGCTAATGTTACGTGATGTGTGTTGTATTACACATTGTTTGCCTAGCTAGGTTCATTGTTTACCTAGTTAGCTAGCTACATGTCTTACTCTAAAGTGTACTGTCACTAAACGTTGGCAAAAAAGCAGAGCTGGTTAGGCTGTTTTCATGTTATCCAGAGGTAAACAAATCATTGGTCAAGTGTGCGCTCTGAACGCTTCCAGAGCGAAACGAGACGGGTGGGGCTAAAGCTTAAGAGGGTGTGAACGATGCTGATTGGGTGTAGACAAAGAAGAGCTCTTCACTAGATACCAAAACATTCAATGGCCATTTTCTAAAAAGTAAGTTCACAAGTTTAGCATCTTTCAAAGCAGAATTACTTTCCCATTGTCCTTCAAAATGCAGTCTATGATTTACCATTTGGTAGCTCTGAGTCTCTACTTTTATCCAATGTTATAAAACACCAGTTCAAATTTTGCTATACATAAGACCGAATCCAGGTGGTGAGTCACAATTGTAATCTATCCTGAACAAACATATAAACGCAACATGTAAAGTGTTGGTCCCATGTTTCATGAGCTGAAATAAAAGATCCCAGAAATTTTCCATATGCACAAAAGCTTATTTCTCTCAAATTTTGTGCACACGTTTGTTTTACATCCCTGTTAGTGAGCATTTCTCCTTTGCCAAGATAATCCATCCACCTGACAGGTGTGGCATATCAAGAAGCTGATTAAACAGCATGATCATTACACAGGTGCACCTTGTGCTGAGGACAATAGCAGGCCACTCTAAAATGTGCCGTTTTGTCACCCAACACAATGCTTACAGAGGTCTCAATTTTCGTGGGATCGTCCGATTGGCATGTTGACTGCAGGAATGTCCACCAGAGTTCTTGCCAGAGAATTAAATGTTAATTTCTCTACCATAAGCCACCTCCGTTGCTTTAGAGAATTTGGCATTACGTCCAACCAGCCTCACAACTGCAGACCATATGGTAACCACGCTAGCCCAGGACCGCCTTTTTCACCTACGGGATAGTCAGACCAGCCAACCAGACAGCTGATGAAACGGAGGGTTATTTCTGTCTGTAATAAAGTCCTTTTGTGGGGGAAAACTCATTCTGATTGGCTGGGACTGGCTCCCGAGTGGGTGGGCCTATGCACTCCCAGGTCAACCTATGGCTGCGCCCCTGCCCAGTCATGTGAAATCCATTGATAAGGGCCTAATTTATTTATTTCAAATGACTGATTTTCCTATATGAACTGTAACTCAGTAAAATCTTTGAAATTGTTGCATGTTGCGTTTATATTTTTGTTAAGTATATATGCATATGTTACTATTATGACCTGGCTGTGACAAGGCTACAGTCCGATTTTGTGTGTGCTTAATACTGGCAAAACTAAAAGACATATTGTTTTCAAGTTCTCGTAAGATTGTCTCAGATTGATTACATATTCACTCATCGGATGGTTCTATAATCAAACGTGTCCCTGCATACAAATACCTTGGTATTTGGAGTGTCAATGATATATTGTTTAAAAAACATACAAATGAGCTTGTCTCGCTCTAGTCTGTTCTTGATTATGGTGACACTATTTGTCAAAGTGCAGCTGTCTCTACTCTTAAACCCTTGGATGCCGTTTTTCATACCTCCCTTAGTTTTATTACTCATCACTGTATTCTTTACCAAAAGGTTGGCTGAACCTCTTTGAGGTCACGTAAACCACATCATTAAACCACATCATTTTTGTTTACAAAGCCCTGCACCACAAGCTTCCACAAACCTACCTTCACTGTTAAGATTTAAAATGACAAGTCATTAAACCCGTTCACAGGGTTGGTTAACTCTGGAGACTGCTTTGGTGTCTACAGAGTTAGGTACGTTAGCCTTCAGTTTTGTTTGGAATAATCTCCAAAATAGATGCGTTAGTGTATCTAGGGCAGTTCAGGCAGGGGAAAGATGATTTTTGTAATGAAGAATATGTTTGTTTTAGTTGACTGTGTTTTGTGTAAACTTATGTTTGTCTGTGCAATATGTGTTGTGCTGTATTTTATTTGTTTAATATTGTATTTTATTTTGTATGTTTTTATCAAATTGAATATGGAGGTCGAGACACTGGTTTCAATGGTGACTCCCTTATCTGGTCTTGGCTGGTCTCGGGAATAAATTACAAGTCCTCATTGTTCGAGACCGAGTCAAGAACGAGTAAAATGTATCTGAAACAAGACAAAGACACTCAATATGTGGTGTCGAGACGGTCTCAGTCTACAACAAGTACTACAACACCTGATGTTAATTTTTACAACAGGTCTTTGTTACTGGTGTTTGAGTTACAGTGATACACTTAAAGGACTCATGCTAGGAAAAATGCCACATGGGTCATGTTCATTAGGCAGCAAACTGGGCACTTTGTGTTTCTCACAAAATTGACAATGAAGTATTCTAAAGCCAGTCTCACAATTCGCTAGAGGAACAGGAGGAGAAACTTGGAGATTGAGGTTCTGTACTTTTACTCATTTTTGTCTCTGAGCTTGTTAGTTGTTACTAACAGTTTTCTCTGTATTAGATTCCTGGCATCCATCATGTGATATCACTGTAACATGGAGTTTACTGTCAAATAATCTGATCAGAGGACTAATATCCAATCACCAGGCCTTGGACATGACATCCAAAAGTTTGGGGTCACTTAGAAATGTCCCTGTTTTTGAAAGAAAAGCACATTTTTGTCCATTAAAAAAACATCAAATTGATCAGAAATACAGTGTAGACATTGTTAATGTTGTAAATGACTATTGTAGCTGGAAACGGACGATTTATTATGGAATATCTACATAGGCATACAGCCCATTATCAGCAACCATCACTCCTGTGTTCCAATGGCACGTTGTGTTAGCTAATCAAAGTTGATCATTTTAAAAGGCTAATTGATCATTAGAAAACCCTTTTAGGATTATGTTAGCACAGCTGAAAACTGTTGTATTGATTAAAGCATCAATTAAACTGGGCTTCTTTAGATTAGTTGAGGTATCTGGGGCATCAGCATTTGTGGGCTCAATTACAGGCTCAAAATGGCCAGAAACAAAGAAGTTTCTTCTGAATCTCATCAGTCTATTCTTGTTCTGAGAAATGAAGGCTATTCCATGTGAGAAATTGCCAAGAAACTGAAGATCTGGTACAACACTGTGAACTACTCCCTTCACAGAACAGCACAAACTGGCTCTAACCAGAATAGAACGACAACAACTGAGCAAGAGGGCTAGTACATTAGAGTGTCTAGTTTGAGAAAAAGACGCCTCACAGGTCCTCAACAGGCAGCTTCATTAAATGGTACCCGCAAAACACCAGTCTCAGCGTCAACAGTGAAGAGGCGACTCCGGGATGCTGGCCTTCAAGGCAGAGTTCCTCTGTCCAGTGGCAGTGTTCTTTTGCCCATATGGCTTTTTCTTTGCAACAGACAATAAGTCTGGCAACACAGCAGATTGGCAAACAAAATCACATAACTAAACAAAAAGAAGAAACTATACTATGGAACAAAGATAAATTATATAAAGAATGATGGTAAAAAGCTCTGGAGTACCTTAAATGAGCTAATTCCTCTCCATCCTTCATTGAGGCTGATGGCTCATTCAAAACAGAACCCTTTGATATTGCCAACCACTTAAAAAAAATTGTTGACAAGATTAGCAAATTTATGCATGACATGCAAACAACAAATGCTGAGCCTTCGTATTCATGCATAATGGACCAAATAATGAAAGACAAGCACATTAGATTTGAATTCTGCAAAGTTAGTGTGGAGAGGTGAAAAATTATTGATCTATGAATGAGAACAAATCACCCGGAACCGACAACCTGGATGGTAAATTACTGAGGTTGGTAGTGGAATACATTGCGACTCCTATTTGCCACATCTTCAATCTAAGCCTAGAAGACGGAGTGTGCCCTCAGGCCTGGAGGGAGGCAAAGGTCATTCTGCTGCTCAAAAATAGCAAAGCACCCTTTAATAGTTCAAACAGCAGACCAATCAACCTGTTAGCAATCTTTTGGAAATTATCACATTAGACCAAATACAATGTTATTTTACAGAAAACAAATTAACATGAGTATGCTTATAGGGAAGGGCATGCAACATGCTCAGCACTGACACAAATGACTGAAAGAAATTGATAATAAGAAGTTACGAGCTGTTTTGTTAGACTTCAGTGCAGCCTTTGATATCATTGATCATAACATATTGCTGAAATTGGGGATCCTTAATAATTACAAATACAAACGAATGGACAGTTACCTTTTCACACCCTGATCTGTTTCACCTGTCTTTGTGATTGTCTCCGCCTCCCTCCAGGTGTCGCACATTTTCCACATGATCCCCTGTGGATTTATACTTGTGTTTGTCTGTTGCCAGTTGGTTTTGTTTCGTCAAGCCTTACCAGCGTTTTTCCCCTCAGGTCCTGTCTATTGATTCTTACTGTTTTGACCTTTTCTGCCCACCCTGAGCCTGCCTGACATCCTGTACCTTTGCCCCACTACTCTGGATTATCAACCCCTGCCTGCCTTGACCTGTCATTTGCCTGCCCCTGTTGTTACTTCAACACAGTCTGCATTTGGGTCTTACCTGAAACGTGATATACAGTGGCTTGTGAAAGTATTCACCCCCTTGGCATTTTTCCTATTTTGTTGCCTTACAACCTGGAATTAAAATAGATTTTTTGGGGGGGGTTGTATCATTTGATTTACACAACATGCCTACCACTCTGAAGGTGCCACATATTTTTTTTTACTGTGAAACAAACAAGAAATAAGACCCCAAAAAACAGGACTTGAGAGTGCATAACTATTCACCCCCCCAAAGTCAATACTTTGTAGAGCATTATTTTGTAGCAATTACAGCTGCAAGTCTCTTGGGGTATGTCTCTCTAAGCTTGGCACATCAAGCAACTGGGATTTTTGCCCATTCTTCAAGGCAAAACTGCTCCAGCTCCTTCAAGTTGGATTGGTTCGGCTGGTCTACAGCAATCTTTAAGTCATACCGCAGATTCTCAATTGGATTGAGGTCTGGGCTTTGACTAGGCCATTCCAAGACATTTAAATGTTTCCCCTTAAACCACTTGTGTGTTGCTTTAGCAGTATGCTTAGGGTCATTGTCCTGCTGGAAGGTGAACCTCCGCCCTAGTCTCAAATCTCTGGGGGACTGAAACAGGTTTCCCTCAAGAATTTCCCTGTATTAAGCACCATACATCATTCCTTCAATTCTGGCCAGTTTCCCAGTTCCTGCCGATGAAAAATATTCCCACAGCATAATGCTGCCACCACCATGCTTCACTGTGGGGATGAGGTTCTCAGGGTGATGAGAGGTGTTGAGTTTGCGCCAGACATTTCGTTTTCCTTGATAGCCAAAAAAGCTACATTTTAGTCTCATCTTACCAGACTACCTTCCTCCATATGTTTGGGGAGTCTCCCACATGTCTTTTGGCGAACACCAAACGTGTTTGCTTATTTTTTTCTCTAAGCAATGGCTTTTATCTGGCCACTCTTCCATAAAGCCCAGCTCTGTGGAGTGTACGGCTTAAAGGGTTCCTATGGACAGATTCTCCAATCTCCGCTGTAGAGCTGTCTGATTTATGCCCTCCTTTCCTTGTCCGTGAGTTTTGGTGGGCGGCCCTCTCTTGGCAGGTTTGTTGTGGTGCCATATTCTTTCCATTTTGTAATTATGGATTTAATGGTGCTCCGTGGGAAGTTCAAATCTTCTGATATTTTTTTATAACCCAACCCTGATCTGTATTTCTCCACAACTTTGTCCCTCACATGTTTGGAGAGCTCCTTGGTCTTCATGGCGCCGCTTGTTTGGTGGTGCCCCTTGCTTAGTGGTGTTGCAGACTCTGGAGCCTTGCAGAACAGGTGTGTGTATATATACTGAGATCATGTGACACTTAGATTGCACACAGGTAGACTTTATTTAACTAATTATGTGACTTCTGAGGGTAATTGGTTGCAACAGATCTTATTTAGGAGCTTCATAGCAACGGGTGTGAATACATATGCACACACCACTTTTCCGTTTTTAAATTTTTTAAATTTTTTGAAACAAATTATTTTTTTTCATTTAACTTTATCCACTTTTGACTATTTTATGTATGTCCATTACATGAAGTCCAAATAAAAATCAATTTCAATTATAGGTTGTAATGCAACAAAATAGGAAAAACTCCAAGCGGGATGAATACTTTTACAAGGCACTGTTCCTATCCAATAGAACACAGAGGGGTTTCCTTAATGGAAGCCTCTCTAATGCAAATTCAGTTGAGTGTAGTTGGACCATTTTTGTTTTCTGTGTTGACTGTCCAATGACCTTGACTAAAGCCTGTGTGTGCATGTACTCTGACGACTCAACAGTATACACATTGGCTGAAACAGTAAAATAAATAACTGACATCATTAATATAGAGCTCTAGGTGGTTTAGAACGAGTAACTAGCAATAGGCTGGTGCTAAATATCGCAAACTAAAAGCATAATTTTTGGGACAAATAACTTGCTCATCTGGATCTATTATTAAATAATGTGGCTATTGAGCAAGTTGAAGAGACTAAACTGCTGGGTGTCACCATAGATAGGAAGCTATCATAGTCAAAACTTATAGACTCAATGTTTACTAAAATGGGAAGAAGTCTGTCCATGATCCTTGCTTTCTTTCTTGATATCTCAGTCAACCATATAGGTCCTACAGGATAGAAAGACATACAGTACCAGTCAAAAGTTTGGACACACCTACTAATTCAAGGGTTCTTATTTATTTTTTTACTATTTTCTACATTGTAGAATAGTAGTGAAGACATCAAAACTATGAAATTACACATATGGAATCATGTAGTAACCAAAAAAGTGTTAAACAATTCAAAATAGATTTTCTATTTGAGATTCTTCAAATAGCCACCCTTTGCCTTGATGACAGCTTTGCACACTCTTGGCATTCCCTCAATCAGCTTCATGAGGTAGTCACTTGGAATGCATTTCAATTAACAGGTGTGAATTGGTTAAAAGTTCATTTGTGGAATTTCTTTCCTTCTTAATCAGGGGTGGTATACAGAAGATAGCCCTATTTGGTAAAAGACCAAGTCAATATTATGGCAAGAACAGCTCAAATAAGCCAAGAGAAACGACAATCCATCATTACTTTAAGACATGAAGGTCAGTCAATATGGAAAATGTAAGAACTCTGAAAGTTTCTTCAAGTGCAATCGCAAAAACCATCAAGCACTATGAAACTGGCTCTCATGAGGCCCAGACCCAGATTTACCTCTGCTGCAGAGGATAAGTTCATTAGAGTTAACTGCACCTCAGATTGCAGCCCAAATAAATGCTGCAGAGTTCACGTAACAGACACATCTCAACATCAACTGTTCAGAGGAGACTGCGTGAATCAGGCCTTCATGTCTTCATGTGGCTACCACAGCATTCTGCAGGGATACGCCATCCAATCTGGTTTGCGCTTAGTGGGACTATCATTTGTTTTTCAACAGAAAAATGACCCAAAACACCTCCAGGCTGTGTAAGTACTATTTGACCAAGAAGGAGAGTGGAGTGCTGCATCAGATGACCTGGCCTCCACAATCACCCTACCTCAACCCAATTGAGATGGTTTGGATGAGTTGGACAGATTTCAGATTTCCAACATGTTTATCACTTGTAGCTGATTTGCTGGGTTTTTTAGTATTTTATGCCCAACAATTAAGATATATATATATTTTTTAAATAATCTAAACTTCGGGGGCTAAATACCTTGCCAGTTGGAGCACCCTGCTATAGGTAGTCTCATATCTCAGTCTTCCCAACCCTGGCAGTCCTTTTAAATGTAGGTTGTGGCTTATCAAAAATTCCAACGGTTGTATATCCCCACTCTTGGCTCATCTTGCTCTAGAGACTCCTTGTGGCGGGCCGGGCAATGCAGGATGACTTCGTTGGTCAGTTGAACAATGTTTCCTCTGACACATTGGTGCAGCTGGCTCCCGGGTTAAGCGAGCGGATGTTAAGAAGCACAGTTTGGCGGGTCATGTTTCGAAGGATGCATGACTTGATCTTCACCTCTCCCGAGCCCGTTGGGGAGTTGCAGCAGTGAGACAAGATCATAATCATGAAATTGTGGAGAAGAAAGGGGGTAAAAATACATTTAAATAAATGTAAAAAAATTGGTTGTCCCTAACCGCCGAACTAGACGGTTGTGCATTGGCTATATAAATAAACGAGACAACTTGGCCTGCAGCATCACGTAAATTTGCACAAAGACGCATTTAGAGACCGAAGACCTCAATTGCAGTGAATGGGAAAGCCAGATATCATAATAGATACCCATGATGCTTTGCTTTGTTGCTATTCCAGAATCGCTTCATAATGGTGGGCTACTGGGCCGCCAAGGCTCTTGTCTCTATCTCCTGTCTGACATTTAGCTATTGTGTTGGTGTCATCTGCCGCTGTCCGTCAGACAAAGGTGCCTTGTGGGTAATTGTAAAGCGGGCTCCGGGTGTGGCGGGGCTTAGTTGGAGATTAGCCAGGTCAGAATGGCCGCTGACAGCTGTGAGCTGGGATGGAGAGGAGTAGGAAGAGAAGGAGGAAAATAATATTGTTGTCTGTGTGATCAACCTGGTCTCAAGACAATTCATAGGATTTGGTTCCTAAATCTGCTCCCTTCATTTAGTATGATATACACTGAGGGGTGGTTTCACAGACACAGATTACGCCTAATCCTATTCTTAATTGCACTATTGAATTTGACAAACTGAAATGGCATTTCTCAGACATGGTTTAAAATAGTCTCAGATTTGCCCTAGTCTTGATTTAAAAAGTCCATTTCAAGAATGATCATTAGAGGTTTTTTTTTTAAACGCTATTTTAGATTTTCAGATGTAAAAAAAACAGTACAACCCCCAACCCCTCATTCTCCCACCCACCCATCCATCTGTCCATTTCCTCCCTCTCTCTGTCTCTCCCTCCCTCCCTCCCACCCTCCCTCCAAACCACCCAACCCTACAAAAGAAACAAACAAAAACACAGTCATAGAAACAAAAACAATGGAGAAAAAAAAGTTAAATAAAAATTATTTAGCATTTTCCTGATGCATGGTAGCATTCTGGTCTAGGGGAAGTACCCCAAAAATGGCAGTGACCGGGTTGGGGCTAACAGTTGTATTACACATATGTGAGAGTGCCTCAAAAATGGGGTCCCAGAGGCCACTCAAAGATTGGCATGACCAAAACATGTGTCCCACAGTCGCTGGACTCTGGGGGCATCTCAAACACTTGGGGTCAACATTTGGGTATATTTTTGCCAATCTGTCATTTGAGTAATGAGGATGGTGCAAATCCTTAAACTGAATAAACCCATGCCTTATGCAAAATGATGATGTGTGGTGTTACACGGAACACAAACCGGCTGCGCGCGTGCGCCATTGTGAGCCATTGTGCATACATTTATTTTGTCCCCCCACACCATACGCGATCACGACACGCAGGTTAAAATTTAAAAACAAACTGAACCAAATATATTAATTTGGAGACTGGTCGAAAAGCATTAAACATTTGTGGCAACTTAGCTAGTTACCTGTTGCTTTTACCTGAAATGCACAAGGTCCTCTACTCCGCCAATTAATCCACACATAAAACAGTCAACCAAATCGTTTAGTCATCTCTCTTCCTTCCAGGCTTTTTCTTCTCTTGATTTTATATTGCTATTGGCAACTTTCATAAATTAGGTGCATTACCGCCACTGACCTTGTTCGTATTTCAGTCACCCACGTGGGTATAACCAATGAGGAGATGGAACGTGGGTACCTGCTTCTATAAACCAATGAGGAGATGGGAGAGGCAGGACTTGCAGCGCGATCTGCATCAGAAATAGAACTGATTTCTATTTTAGCCCTTGGCAATGCAGACGCTTGTTGGCGCAATAATTGAATAACATAGATTTCTACATTTATTTTGCAAAGCTCGCGCACACGAGCGGCGTGGTCAGCCTATTAGGTTCTAATTTTGAGTAAATAACTCAGGGACACTAGAGAAGCTGAACCAAGTTGAATTCTTCCCAAAGGGTCGATACAGCTGTAATTCAGACACAGACATATCTTCCCCCGTGGTGGTATTCATACCCCACTTTGGGTGGAGTCTCCTCCTTATCGCTAAACATTGCATCATTCTTGCTTAGCAGGGAACTAAGTGATATATGCCTTCAACAGTTTCTCCCCTTATCAGCACTGTCACATGCAATTGTGTTCCCTGCACCCAAGCTTCATTATGCCACCCCTCATGTCTCTTTTGTAACTAATGTTCCTAAACTTCTGAGTATAACAATGTTCGAAGTTTAACCCCGAATCCAACAGTGGATACGCTTTGTTGCCATATGTCATCGGGTAGCTCGACACCCATGTCTTGCTCCCATGCAGATTTTGTGTTTGCAAAGGAAGGCGGATTAATGTTCTGT